>NC_073227.2:78391893-78694924 GCF_029281585.2 Gorilla gorilla gorilla | reverse complement strand
AGATATGTTTGTTGAAATTTGATATTTTATGTACAGTATATAATATATATTTGGCCAAATTTGATATTAATTGTACAGTGTATAATATATATTTGGTGAAATTTGATATTTTATGTACAGTATATAAAATATATTCGGTGAAATTTGGTATTTTATGTACAGTATATAATATATATTTGGTGTACTTTCATATTTTATGTACAGTATAAAATATATACTTGATGTACTTTCAAGTTTTATGTGCAGTATATAATAAATATTTGGGGTTCCTTCATATTTTATGTACAGTATATAATATATATTTTGTGAAATTTGATATTTCATCTTCTGTATATAAGATATCGTTGGTGAAATTTGATATTTTATGTACAGTATATGATATATAATTGGTGTACTTTCATATTTTACTTGCAGTATATAATACCTATTTGGTGTGCTTTGATATTTTATGTACAGTGCATAATATATAGGTGTAGTTTCATATTTTATGTACAGTATATGGTATATAATTCCTGAAATTTGATATTATATGTACAGTATATGATATGTATTTGGTGTAATTTGATATTATATGTACAATATATAATATGTATTTGGTGAAATTTTATATTTTATGTACAGTATATAATATATATTTGGTGTACTTTCATATTTTATGTACAGTATATAGTATATATTAGGTGAAATTTGATTTTTTATGTACATTATATAACAGATATTTGGTGAAATGTGATATTATATGTACAGTATATTATGTTTTTGGTGAAATTTGATATTTTATGTACAGTATATAAGATATATTTGGTGAAATTTTATATTTTATAAACAGTATATATTGTATATTTTGTGTACTTTCATATTTTATGTACAGTGTATAGAATATATTTGGTGACATTTGATATTTTATGTACAGTATGTAATATAAATTTGTTGAAATTTGATATTTTATGTACAGTATGTAATATATATTTGGTGTACTTTCATATTTTAAGTACAGTATAAAATATATACTTGATGTAGTTTCATATTTTATGTACAGAAAATAATATATATTTGTTGAAATTTCTTATTTTATGTACAGTATATAATATATATTTGGTGAAATTTGATATTATAGGTACAGTATATAATATATATTTGGTGAAATTTGATATTTTTTGAACTGTATATAATATATATTTGGTGAAATTTCATACTTTATGTACAGTATAAAACATATATTTGGTGAAATTTGATATTTTATGTACAGTATATGATATATATTTGGTGTACTTTCATATTTTATGTGCAGTATAAAATATATACTTCATGTACTTTCATATTTTATGTAAGAAAATAATACATATTTGTTGAAATTTGATATTTTATGTACAGTATATAATTTATATTTGGTGCAATTTTATGTTTTATGTACTCTATATCATATATATTTGGTGTACTTACCAGTTTTATGTACAGTATATAATATATATTTGGTGAAATTTGATATTTTATGTACAGTATATTATATATATTTGTTGAAATTTGATATTTTATATACAGTAAGTAATATATATTTGGTGTACTTTCATATTTTATGTACAGTATAAAATACATACTTGATGTAGTTTCATATTTTATGTACAGTAAATAATACATATTTTTTGAAATTTAATATTTTATGTACAGTATATAGTATATATTTGGTGACATTTGATATTTTATGTACAGTATGTAATATAAATTTGTTGAAATTTGATATTTTATGTACAGTATGTAATATATCTTTGGTGTACTTTCATATTTTATGTAGAGTATAAAATATATACTTGATGTACTTTCAAGTTTTATGGACAGAATACAATATATATTTGGTGTACTTTCATATTTTATATACAGTATATAATATATATTTTGTGAATTTGGATATTTCATGTACTGTATGTTAGACATAATTGGTGAAATTTGATATTTTCTGTACAGTAGATGATATATAACTTGTGTACTTTCATCTTTTACTTGCAGTATATAATACATATTTGGTGTACTTTGATATTTTATGTACAGTATATAATATATATTTGGTGAAATTTGATATTTTACATACGGTATATAATATATATTTGGTGAAATTTGAGATTTTATGTACAGTATATGATATATATTTGGTGTACTTTCATATTTTACTTACAGTATATAATATATCTTTGGTGTACTTTGATATTTTATGTACAGCATATAATATATATTGGTGTATTTTCATATTTTATGTAGAGTATATAGTATATAATTGCTGAAATTTGATATTTTATGTACAGTATATAATATGTATTTTGTGTAATTTGATATTATATGTACAGTATATAATATATATTTGGTGAAATTTGATATTTTACACACAGTATATAATATATATTTGGTGAAATTTGAGATTTTATGTACGGTATATGATATATATTTGGTGTAATTTCATATTTTACTTACAGTATATTATATATTTGGTGTACTTTGGTATTTTATGTACAGTATATAATATATATTGGTGAAGTTTCATATTTTATGTAGAGTATATAATACATATTTGGTGAAATTTGGTATTTTATATACAGTATGTAATATATATTTGGTGTACTTTCATATTATATGTACAGTATAAAATATATAATTCTACTTTCATATTTTATGTACAGAAATTAATACATATATGTTGAAATTTGATATTTTATATACAGTATATAATATATATTTGGTGAAATTTCATATTATATTTACAGTATATAATATATATTTGGTGAAATTTCTTATTTTATGTACAGTATATAATATATATTTGGTGAAATTTGAGATTTTATGTACAGTATGTGATATATATTTGGTGTACTTTCATATTTTACTTACAGTATATAATATATACTTGGTGTACTTTGATATTTTATGTACAGTATATAATATATATTGGTGTAGTTTCATATTTTATGTAGAGTATATAGTATATAATTGCTGAAATTTGATATTTTATATACAGTATATAATATGTATTTTGTGTAATCTGATATTATATGTAAAGTATATAATATATATTTGGTGAAATTTTATATTTTATATACAGTATATAACGTATATTTGGTGTAATTTCATATTTTATGTACGGTTTATAGTATATATTTCGTGACATTTGATATTTTATGTACAGTATATAATATATATTTGTTGAAATTTGATATTTTATGTACAGTATATAATATATATTTGCTGAAATTTTATATTTTATGTACAGTGTATAATATATATTTGGTGTACTTTCATATTTTATGTACAGTATATAGTATATATTTGGTGACATTTCATATTTTATGAACAATAGGTAAGATATGTTTGTTGAAATTTGATATTTTATGTACAGTATATAATATATATTGGGTGAAGTTTGATATTATAGGTACAGTATATAATATATATTTGGTGAAATTTGATATTTTATGTACAGTATATAATATATATTTGGTGAAATTTGATATTTTATGTACGGTACATAATATATATTTGGTGTACTTTCATATTTTATGTACAGTATATAGTATATATCTGGTGAAATTTGATATTTTTTGCACAGTATATAGCAGATATTTGGTGAAATTTGATATTATATGTACAGTATATAATATACTTTGGGTTAAATTTGATATTTTGTGTACAGTATATAATATATATTTGGTGAAATTTGATATTTTATGTACAGTATATAATATATATTTGGTGAAATTTGATATTTTATATACAGTATCTAATATATAATTGGTGTACTTTCATATTTTATGTACAGTATAAAATATATACTTGATGTACTTTCATATTTTATGTACAGCAAATAATACATATTTGTTGAAATTTGATATTTTATAGACAGTATATAATATATATTTGGCGAAATTTGATATTAATTGTACAGTATATAATATATATTTGGTGAAATTTGATATTTTATGTACAGTATATAAAATATATTTGGTGAAATTTGATATTTTATGTACAGTATATAATATATATTTGGTGTACTTTCATATTTTATGTACAGTATAAAATATATACCTGATGTACTTTCAAGTTTTATGTGCAGTATGTAATAAATATTTGGGGTGCTTACTTATTTTATGTACAGTATATAATACATATTTTGTGAAATTTGATATTTCATCTACTGTATATAAGATATAGTTGGTGAAATTTGATATTTTATCTACAGTATATGATATATAATTGGTGTACTTTCATATTTTACTTGCAGTTTATAACACATATTTGGTGTACTTTCATATTTTATGTACAGTATATAGTATATATTTGTTGACATTTGATATTTTATGTACGGTATATAATATATATTTGTTGAAATTTGATATTTTATGTAAAGTATATAATATATATTTGGTGAAATTTTATATTTTATGTACACTACATACTATATGTTTGGTGTACTTTCATATTTTATGTACAGTATATAGTATATATTTGGTGACATTTGATATTTTATGTACAATATATAAGATATGTTTGTTGAAATTTGATATTTTATGTACAGTATATAATATATATTTGGTGAAATTTGATATTTTATGTACAGTATATAATATATATTTGGTGAAATTTGATAATTTAGGTACAGTATAAAAGATATATTTGTTGAAATTTGATATTTTATGTACAGTATATAATATATATTTGGTGAAATTTGATATTTCACTCACAGTATATAATATATATTTGATGAAATTTGAGATTTTATGTACGGTATATGATATATATTTGGTGTACTTTCATATTTTACTTATAGTATATAATATATATTTGGTGTACTTTGATATTTTATGCACAGTATATAATATATATTGGTGTAGTTTCATACTTTATGTAGAGTATATAGTATATAATTGCTGAAATTTGATATTTTATATACAGTATATAATATGTATTTTGTGTAATCTGATATTATATGTAAAGTATATAATATATATTTGGTGAAATTTTATATTTTATATATAGTATATAACATATATTTGGTGTAATTTCATATTTTATGTACAGTATATAGTATATATTTGGTGACATTTGATATTTTATGTACAGTATATAATATATATTTGCTGAAATTTGATATTTTATTTACAGTAAATAATATATATTTGGTGAAATTTTATATTTTATGTACAGTGTATAATATGTATTTGGTGTACTTTCATATTTTATGTACAGTATATAGTATATAGTTGGTGACATTAAATATTTTATGTACAGTAGATAATATATATTTGTTGAAATTTGACATTTTATATACAGTATATAATATATATTTGGTGAAATTTTATATTTTACTTACAGTATATAATATATATTTGGTGTATTTTCATATTTTATGTACAGTATATAATATATATATGGTGACATTTGATATTTTATCAACAATATGTAAGATATGTTTGTTGAAATTTGATATTTTATGTACAGTATATAATATATATTTGGTGAAATTTGATATTATAGGTACAGTATATAATATATATTTGGTGAAATTTGATATTTTATGTACGGTATATAATATATATTTGGTGAAATTTGATATTTTATGTACAGTATATAATATATATTTGGTGAAATTTGACATTTTATGTACAGTATATATATATTTGGTGTACTTTCATATTTTATTTACAGTATATAGTATATATTTGGTGAAATTTGATATTTTTTGCACAGTATATAGCAGATATTTGGTGAAATTTGATATTATATATACAGTATATAATATACTTTGGGTTAAATTTGATATTTTGTCTACATTATATAATATATATTTGGTGAAATTTGATATTTTATGTACAGTATATAATATATACTTGGTGAAATTTGATATTTTACATACAGTATTTAATATATATTTGGTGTACTTTCATATTTTATGTACAGTATAAAATATATTCTTGATGTACTTTCATATTTTATGTACAGCAAATAATACATATTTGTTGTATTTTGATATATTATATACAGTATATAATATATTTTTGGTGAAATTTGATATTAATTGTACAGTATATAATATATATTTGGTGAAATTTGATATTTTATGTACAGTATGTAAAATATATTTGGTGAAATTTGATATTTTATGCACAGTATATAATATATATTTGGTGTACTTTCATATTTTATGTACAGTATAAAATATATACTTGATGTACTTTCAAGTTTTATGTGCAGTATATAATAAATATTTGGGGTTCCTTCATATTTTATGTACAGTATATAATATATATTTTGTGAAATTTGATATTTCATCTACTGTATATAAGATATCGTTGGTGAAATTTGATATTTTATGTACAGTATATGATATATAATTGGTGTACTTTCATATTTTACTTGCAGTATATAATACCTATTTGGTGTACTTTGATATTTTATGTACAGTGCATAATATATAGGTGTAGTTTCATATTTTATGTACAGTATATGGTATATAATTCCTGAAATTTGATATTATATGTACAGTATATGATATGTATTTGGTGTAATTTGATATTATATGTACAATATATAATATGTATTTGGTGAAATTTTATATTTTATGTACAGTACATAATATATATTTGGTGTACTTTCATATTTTATGTACAGTATATAGTATATATTAGGTGAAATTTGATTTTTTATTTACATTATATAACAGATATTTGGTGAAATGTGATATTATATGTACAGTATATTATGTTTTTGGTGAAATTTGATATTTTATGTACAGTATATAAGATATATTTGGTGAAATTTTATATTTTATAAACAGTATATATTGTATATTTTGTGTACTTTCATATTTTATGTACAGTGTATAGAATATATTTGGTGACATTTGATATTTTATGTACAGTATGTAATATAAATTTGTTGAAATTTGATATTTTATGTACAGTATGTAATATATATTTGGTGTACTTTCATATTTTAAGTACAGTATAAAATATATACTTGATGTAGTTTCATATTTTATGTACAGAAAATAATATATATTTGTTGAAATTTCTTATTTTATGTACAGTATATAATATATATTTGGTGAAATTTGATATTATAGGTACAGTATATAATATATATTTGGTGAAATTTGATATTTTTTGAACTGTATATAATATATATTTGGTGAAATTTCATACTTTATGTACAGTATAAAACATATATTTGGTGAAATTTGATATTTTATGTACAGTATATAATATATATTTGGTGTACTTTCATATTTTATGTGCAGTATAAAATATATACTTGATGTACTTTCATATTTTATGTAAGAAAATAATATATATTTGTTGAAATTTGATATTTTATGTACAGTATATAATTTATATTTGGTGCAATTTTATGTTTTATGTACTCTATATCATATATATTTGGTGTACTTACCAGTTTTATGTACAGTATATAATATATATTTGGTGAAATTTGATATTTTATGTACAGTATATTATATATATTTGGTGAAATTTGATATTTTATATACAGTAAGTAATATATATTTGGTGTACTTTCATATTTTATGTACAGTATAAAATACATACTTGATGTAGTTTCATATTTTATGTACAGTAAATAATACATATTTTTTGAAATTTAATATTTTATGTACAGTATATAGTATATATTTGGTGACATTTGATATTTTATGTACAGTATGTAATATAAATTTGTTGAAATTTGATATTTTATGTACAGTATATAATATATCTTTGGTGTACTTTCATATTTTATGCAGAGTATAAAATATATACTTGATGTACTTTCAAGTTTTATGGACAGAATACAATATATATTTGGTGTACTTTCATATTTTATATACAGTATATAATATATATTTTGTGAATTTGGATATTTCATGTACTGTATGTTAGACATAATTGGTGAAATTTGATATTTTCTGTACGGTTGATGATATATAACTTGTGTACTTTCATCTTTTACTTGCAGTATATAATACATATTTGGTGTACTTTGATATTTTATGTACAGTATATAATATATATTTGGTGAAATTTGATATTTTACATACGGTATATAATATATATTTGGTGAAATTTGAGATTTTATGTACAGTATATGATATATATTTGGTGTACTTTCATATTTTACTTACAGTATATAATATATCTTTGGTGTACTTTGATATTTTATGTACAGCATATAATATATATTGGTGTATTTTCATATTTTATGTAGAGTATATAGTATATAATTGCTGAAATTTGATATTTTATGTACAGTATATAATATGTATTTTGTGTAATTTGATATTATATGTACAGTATATAATATATATTTGGTGAAATTTGATATTTTACACACAGTATATAATATATATTTGGTGAAATTTGAGATTTTATGTACGGTATATGATATATATTTGGTGTAATTTCATATTTTACTTACAGTATATAATATATATTTGGTGTACTTTGCTATTTTATGTACAGTATATAATATATATTGGTGTAGTTTCATATTTTATGTAGAGTATATAATACATATTTGGTGAAATTTGGTATTTTATATACAGTATGTAATATATATTTGGTGTACTTTCATATTATATGTACAGTATAAAATATATAATTCTTTCATATTTTATGTACAGTAATTAATACATATTTGTTGAAATTTGATATTTTATATACAGTATATAATATATATTTGGTGAAATTTCATATTATATTTACAGTATATAATATATATTTGGTGAAATTTCTTATTTTATGTACAGTATATAATATATATTTGGTGAAATTTGAGATTTTATGTACAGTATGTGATATATATTTGGTGTACTTTCATATTTTACTTACAGTATATAATATATACTTGGTGTACTTTGATATTTTATGTACAGTATATAATATATATTGGTGTAGTTTCATATTTTATGTAGAGTATATAGTATATAATTGCTGAAATTTGATATTTTATATACAGTATATAATATGTATTTTGTGTAATCTGATATTATATGTAAAGTATATAATATATATTTGGTGAAATTTTATATTTTATATACAGTATATAACATATATTTGGTGTAATTTCATATTTTATGTACGGTTTATAGTATATATTTCGTGACATTTGATATTTTATGTACAGTATATAATATATATTTGTTGAAATTTGATATTTTATGTACAGTATATAATATATATTTGCTGAAATTTTATATTTTATGTACAGTGTATAATATATATTTGGTGTACTTTCATATTTTATGTACAGTATATAGTATATATTTGGTGACATTTCATATTTTATGAACAATAGGTAAGATATGTTTGTTGAAATTTGATATTTTATGGACAGTATATAATATATATTGGGTGAAGTTTGATATTATAGGTACAGTATATAATATATATTTGGTGAAATTTGATATTTTATGTACAGTATATAATATATATTTGGTGAAATTTGACATTTTATGTACGGTACATAATATATATTTGGTGTACTTTCATATTTTATTTACAGTATATAGTATATATCTGGTGAAATTTGATATTTTTTGCACAGTATATAGCAGATATTTGGTGAAATTTGATATTATATGTACAGTATATAATATACTTTGGGTTAAATTTGATATTTTGTGTACAGTATATAATATATATTTGGTGAAATTTGATATTTTATGTACAGTATATAATATATACTTGGTGAAATTTGATATTTTATATACAGTATTTAATATATATTTGGTGTACTTTCATATTTTATGTACAGTATAAAATATATACTTGATGTACTTTCATATTTTATGTACAGCAAATAATACATATTTGTTGAAATTTGATATTTTATATACAGTATATAATATATATTTGGCGAAATTTGATATTAATTGTACAGTATATAATATATATTTGGTGAAATTTGATATTTTATGTACAGTATATAAAATATATTTGGTGAAATTTGATATTTTATGTACAGTATATAATATATATTTGGTGTACTTTCATATTTTATGTACAGTATAAAATATATACCTGATGTACTTTCAAGTTTTATGTGCAGTATATAATAAATATTTGGGGTGCTTACTTATTTTATGTACAGTATATAATACATATTTTGTGAAATTTGATATTTCATCTACTGTATATAAGATATAGTTGGTGAAATTTGATATTTTATCTACAGTATATGATATATAATTGGTGTACTTTCATATTTTACTTGCAGTTTATAACACATATTTGGTGTACTTTCATATTTTATGTACAGTATATAGTATATATTTGTTGACATTTGATATTTTATGTACGGTATATAATATATATTTGTTGAAATTTGATATTTTATGTAAAGTATATAATATATATTTGGTGAAATTTTATATTTTATGTACACTAGATACTATATATTTGGTGTACTTTCATATTTTATGTACAGTATATAGTATATATTTGGTGACATTTGATATTTTATGTACAATATATAAGATATGTTTGTTGAAATTTGATATTTTATGTACAGTATATAATATATATTTGGTGAAATTTGATATTTTATGTACAGTATATAATATATATTTGGTGAAATTTGATAATTTAGGTACAGTGTAAAAGATATATTTGGTGAAATTTGATATTTTATGTACAGTATATAATATATATTTGGTGAAATTTGATATTTCACCCACAGTATATAATATATATTTGATGAAATTTGAGATTTTATGTACGGTATATGATATATATTTGGTGTACTTTCATATTTTACTTATAGTATATAATATATATTTGGTGTACTTTGATATTTTATGCACAGTATATAATATATATTGGTGTAGTTTCATACTTTATGTAGAGTATATAGTATATAATTGCTGAAATTTGATATTTTATATACAGTATATAATATGTATTTTGTGTAATCTGATATTATATGTAAAGTATACAATATATATTTGGTGAAATTTTATATTTTATATAAAGTATATAACATATATTTGGTGTAATTTCATATTTTATGTACAGTATATAGTATATATTTGGTGACATTTGATATTTTATGTACAGTATATAATATATATTTGCTGAAATTTGATATTTTATTTACAGTAAATAATATATATTTGGTGAAATTTTATATTTTATGAACAGTGTATAATATATATTTGGCGTACTTTCATATTTTATGTACAGTATATAGTATATAGTTGGTGACATTAAATATTTTATGTACAGTAGATAATATATATTTGTTGAAATTTGACATTTTATATACAGTATATAATATATATTTGGTGAAATTTTATATTTTACTTACAGTATATAATATATATTTGGTGTATTTTCATATTTTATGTACAGTATATAATATATATATGGTGACATTTGATATTTTATCAACAATATGTAAGATATGTTTGTTGAAATTTGATATTTTATGTACAGTATATAATATATATTTGGTGAAATTTATTATAGGTACAGTATATAATATATATTTGGTGAAATTTGATATTTTATGTACGGTATATAATATATATTTGGTGAAATTTGATATTTTATGTACAGTATATAATATATATTTGGTGAAATTTGACATTTTATGTACAGTATATATATATTTGGTGTACTTTCATATTTTATGTACAGTATATAGTATATATTTGGTGAAATTTGATAATTTTTGCACAGTATATAGCAGATATTTGGTGAAATTTGATATTATATGTACAGTATATAATATACTTTGGGTTAAATTTGATATTTTGTCTACATTATATAATATATATTTGGTGAAATTTGATATTTTATGTACAGTATATAATATATACTTGGTGAAATTTGATATTTTATATACAGTATTTAATATATATTTGGTGTACTTTCATATTTTATGTACAGTATAAAATATATTCTTGATGTACTTTCATATTTTATGTACAGCAAATAATACATATTTGTTGTATTTTGATATTTTATATACAGTATATAATATATATTTGGCGAAATTTGATATTAATTGTACAGTATATAATATATATTTGGTGAAATTTGATATTTTATGTGCAGTATATAAAATATATTTGGTGAAATTTGATATTTTATGTACAGTATATAATATATATTTGGTGTACTTTCATATTTTATGTACAGTATAAAATATATACTTGATGTACTTTCAAGTTTTATGTGCAGTATATAATAAATATTTGGGGTTCCTTCATATTTTATGTACAGTATATAATATATATTTTGTGAAATTTGATATTTCATCTACTGTATATAAGATATCGTTGGTGAAATTTGATATTTTATGTACAGTATATGATATATAATTGGTGTACTTTCATATTTTACTTGCAGTATATAATACCTATTTGGTGTACTTTGATATTTTATGTACAGTGCATAATATATAGGTGTAGTTTCATATTTTATGTACAGTATATGGTATATAATTCCTGAAATTTGATATTATATGTACAGTATATGATATGTATTTGGTGTAATTTGATATTATATGTACAATATATAATATGTATTTGGTGAAATTTTATATTTTATGTACAGTATATAATATATATTTGGTGTACTTTCATATTTTATGTACAGTATATAGTATATATTAGGTGAAATTTGATTTTTTATGTACATTATATAACAGATATTTGGTGAAATGTGATATTATATGTACAGTATATTATGTTTTTGGTGAAATTTGATATTTTTTGTACAGTATATAAGATATATTTGGTGAAATTTTATATTTTATAAACAGTATATATTGTATATTTTGTGTACTTTCATATTTTATGTACAGTGTAGAGAATATATTTGGTGACATTTGATATTTTATGTACAGTATGTAATATAAATTTGTTGAAATTTGATATTTTATGTACAGTATGTAATATATATTTGGTGTACTTTCATATTTTAAGTATAGTATAAAATATATACTTGATGTAGTTTCATATTTTATGTACAGAAAATAATATATATTTGTTGAAATTTCTTATTTTATGTACAGTATATAATATATATTTGGTGAAATTTGATATTATAGGTACAGTATATAATATATATTTGGTGAAATTTGATATTTTTTGAACTGTATATAATATATATTTGGTGAAATTTCATACTTTATGTACAGTATAAAACATATATTTGGTGAAATTTGATATTTTATGTACAGTATATAATATATATTTGGTGTACTTTCATATTTTATGTGCAGTATAAAATATATACTTGATGTACTTTCATATTTTATGTAAGAAAATAATACATATTTGTTGAAATTTGATATTTTATGTACAGTATATAATTTATATTTGGTGCAATTTTATGTTTTATGTACTCTATATCATATATATTTGGTGTACTTACCAGTTTTATGTACAGTATATAATATATATTTGGTGAAATTTGATATTTTATGTACAGTATATTATATATATTTGGTGAAATTTGATATTTTATATACAGTAAGTAATATATATTTGGTGTACTTTCATATTTTATGTACAGTATGAAATACATACTTGATGTAGTTTCATATTTTATGTACAGTAAATAATACATATTTTTTGAAATTTAATATTTTATGTAGAGTATATAGTATATATTTGGTGACATTTGATATTTTATGTACAGTATGTAATATAAATTTGTTGAAATTTGATATTTTATGTACAGTATATAATATATCTTTGGTGTACTTTCATATTTTATGCAGAGTATAAAATATATACTTGATGTACTTTCAAGTTTTATGGACAGAATACAATATATATTTGGTGTACTTTCATATTTTATATACAGTATATAATATATATTTTGTGAATTTGGATATTTCATGTACTGTATGTTAGACATAATTGGTGAAATTTGATATTTTCTGTACGGTTGATGATATATAACTTGTGTACTTTCATCTTTTAATTGCAGTATATAATACATATTTGGTGTACTTTGATATTTTATGTACAGTATATAATATATATTTGGTGAAATTTGATATTTTACATACGGTATATAATATATATTTGGTGAAATTTGAGATTTTATGTACAGTATATGATATATATTTGGTGTACTTTCATATTTTACTTACAGTATATAATATATCTTTGGTGTACTTTGATATTTTATGTACAGCATATAATATATATTGGTGTATTTTCATATTTTATGTAGAGTATATAGTATATAATTGCTGAAATTTGATATTTTATGTACAGTATATAATATGTATTTTGTGTAATTTGATATTATATGTACAGTATATAATATATATTTGGTGAAATTTGATATTTTACACACAGTATATAATATATATTTGGTGAAATTTGAGATTTTATGTACGGTATATGATATATATTTGGTGTAATTTCATATTTTACTTACAGTATATAATATATATTTGGTGTACTTTGCTATTTTATGTACAGTATATAATATATATTGGTATAGTTTCATATTTTATGTAGAGTATATAATACATATTTGGTGAAATTTGGTATTTTATATACAGTATGTAATATATATTTGGTGTACTTTCATATTATATGTACAGTATAAAATATATAATTCTACTTTCATATTTTATGTACAGTAATTAATACATATTTGTTGAAATTTGATATTTTATATACAGTATATAATATATATTTGGTGAAATTTCATATTATATTTACAGTATATAATATATATTTGGTGAAATTTCTTATTTTATGTACAGTATATAATATATATTTGGTGAAATTTGAGATTTTATGTACAGTATGTGATATATATTTGGTGTACTTTCATATTTTACTTACAGTATATAATATATACTTGGTGTACTTTGATATTTTATGTACAGTATATAATATATATTGGTGTAGTTTCATATTTTATGTAGAGTATATAGTATATAATTGCTGAAATTTGATATTTTATATACAGTATATAATATGTATTTTGTGTAATCTGATATTATATGTAAAATATATAATATATATTTGGTGAAATTTTATATTTTATATACAGTATATAACATATATTTGGTGTAATTTCATATTTTATGTACGGTTTATAGTATATATTTCGTGACATTTGATATTTTATGTACAGTATATAATATATATTTGTTGAAATTTGATATTTTATGTACAGTATATAATATATATTTGCTGAAATTTTATATTTTATGTACAGTGTATAATATATATTTGGTGTACTTTCATATTTTATGTACAGTATATAGTATATATTTGGTGACATTTCATATTTTATGAACAATAGGTAAGATATGTTTGTTGAAATTTGATATTTTATGGACAGTATATAATATATATTGGGTGAAGTTTGATATTATAGGTACAGTATATAATATATATTTGGTGAAATTTGATATTTTATGTACAGTATATAATATATATTTGGTGAAATTTGATATTTTATGTACGGTACATAATATATATTTGGTGTACTTTCATATTTTATGTACAGTATATAGTATATATCTGGTGAAATTTGATATTTTTTGCACAGTATATAGCAGATATTTGGTGAAATTTGATATTATATGTACAGTATATAATATGCTTTGGGTTAAATTTGATATTTTGTGTACAGTATATAATATATATTTGGTGAAATTTGATATTTTATGTACAGTATATAATATATATTTGGTGAAATTTGATATTTTATATACAGTATCTAATATATATTTGGCGTACTTTCATATTTTATGTACAGTATAAAATATATACTTGATGTACTTTCATATTTTATGTACAGCAAATAATACATATTTGTTGAAATTTGATATTTTATATACAGTATATAATATATATTTGGCGAAATTTGATATTAATTGTACAGTATATAATATATATTTGGTGAAATTTGATATTTTATGTACAGTATATAAAATATATTCGGTGAAATTTGGTATTTTATGTACAGTATATAATATATATTTGGTGTACTTTCATATTTTATGTACAGTATAAAATATATACTTGATGTACTTTCAAGTTTTATGTGCAGTATATAATAAATATTTGGGGTTCCTTCATATTTTATGTACAGTATATAATATATATTTTGTGAAATTTGATATTTCATCTTCTGTATATAAGATATCGTTGGTGAAATTTGATATTTTATGTACAGTATATGATATATAATTGGTGTACTTTCATATTTTACTTGCAGTATATAATACCTATTTGGTGTGCTTTGATATTTTATGTACAGTGCATAATATATAGGTGTAGTTTCATATTTTATGTACAGTATATGGTATATAATTCCTGAAATTTGATATTATATGTACAGTATATGATATGTATTTGGTGTAATTTGATATTATATGTACAATATATAATATGTATTTGGTGAAATTTTATATTTTATGTACAGTATATAATATATATTTGGTGTACTTTCATATTTTATGTACAGTATATAGTATATATTAGGTGAAATTTGATTTTTTATGTACATTATATAACAGATATTTGGTGAAATGTGATATTATATGTACAGTATATTATGTTTTTGGTGAAATTTGATATTTTATGTACAGTATATAAGATATATTTGGTGAAATTTTATATTTTATAAACAGTATATATTGTATATTTTGTGTACTTTCATATTTTATGTACAGTGTATAGAATATATTTGGTGACATTTGATATTTTATGTACAGTATGTAATATAAATTTGTTGAAATTTGATATTTTATGTACAGTATGTAATATATATTTGGTGTACTTTCATATTTTAAGTACAGTATAAAATATATACTTGATGTAGTTTCATATTTTATGTACAGAAAATAATATATATTTGTTGAAATTTCTTATTTTATGTACAGTATATAATATATATTTGGTGAAATTTGATATTATAGGTACAGTATATAATATATATTTGGTGAAATTTGATATTTTTTGAACTGTATATAATATATATTTGGTGAAATTTCATACTTTATGTACAGTATAAAACATATATTTGGTGAAATTTGATATTTTATGTACAGTATATGATATATATTTGGTGTACTTTCATATTTTATGTGCAGTATAAAATATATACTTGATGTACTTTCATATTTTATGTAAGAAAATAATACATATTTGTTGAAATTTGATATTTTATGTACAGTATATAATTTATATTTGGTGCAATTTTATGTTTTATGTACTCTATATCATATATATTTGGTGTACTTACCAGTTTTATGTACAGTATATAATATATATTTGGTGAAATTTGATATTTTATGTACAGTATATTATATATATTTGTTGAAATTTGATATTTTATATACAGTAAGTAATATATATTTGGTGTACTTTCATATTTTATGTACAGTATAAAATACATACTTGATGTAGTTTCATATTTTATGTACAGTAAATAATACATATTTTTTGAAATTTAATATTTTATGTACAGTATATAGTATATATTTGGTGACATTTGATATTTTATGTACAGTATGTAATATAAATTTGTTGAAATTTGATATTTTATGTACAGTATGTAATATATCTTTGGTGTACTTTCATATTTTATGTAGAGTATAAAATATATACTTGATGTACTTTCAAGTTTTATGGACAGAATACAATATATATTTGGTGTACTTTCATATTTTATATACAGTATATAATATATATTTTGTGAATTTGGATATTTCATGTACTGTATGTTAGACATAATTGGTGAAATTTGATATTTTCTGTACAGTAGATGATATATAACTTGTGTACTTTCATCTTTTACTTGCAGTATATAATACATATTTGGTGTACTTTGATATTTTATGTACAGTATATAATATATATTTGGTGAAATTTGATATTTTACATACGGTATATAATATATATTTGGTGAAATTTGAGATTTTATGTACAGTATATGATATATATTTGGTGTACTTTCATATTTTACTTACAGTATATAATATATCTTTGGTGTACTTTGATATTTTATGTACAGCATATAATATATATTGGTGTATTTTCATATTTTATGTAGAGTATATAGTATATAATTGCTGAAATTTGATATTTTATGTACAGTATATAATATGTATTTTGTGTAATTTGATATTATATGTACAGTATATAATATATATTTGGTGAAATTTGATATTTTACACACAGTATATAATATATATTTGGTGAAATTTGAGATTTTATGTACGGTATATGATATATATTTGGTGTAATTTCATATTTTACTTACAGTATATAATATATATTTGGTGTACTTTGGTATTTTATGTACAGTATATAATATATATTGGTGAAGTTTCATATTTTATGTAGAGTATATAATACATATTTGGTGAAATTTGGTATTTTATATACAGTATGTAATATATATTTGGTGTACTTTCATATTATATGTACAGTATAAAATATATAATTCTACTTTCATATTTTATGTACAGAAATTAATACATATATGTTGAAATTTGATATTTTATATACAGTATATAATATATATTTGGTGAAATTTCATATTATATTTACAGTATATAATATATATTTGGTGAAATTTCTTATTTTATGTACAGTATATAATATATATTTGGTGAAATTTGAGATTTTATGTACAGTATGTGATATATATTTGGTGTACTTTCATATTTTACTTACAGTATATAATATATACTTGGTGTACTTTGATATTTTATGTACAGTATATAATATATATTGGTGTAGTTTCATATTTTATGTAGAGTATATAGTATATAATTGCTGAAATTTGATATTTTATATACAGTATATAATATGTATTTTGTGTAATCTGATATTATATGTAAAGTATATAATATATATTTGGTGAAATTTTATATTTTATATACAGTATATAACGTATATTTGGTGTAATTTCATATTTTATGTACGGTTTATAGTATATATTTCGTGACATTTGATATTTTATGTACAGTATATAATATATATTTGTTGAAATTTGATATTTTATGTACAGTATATAATATATATTTGCTGAAATTTTATATTTTATGTACAGTGTATAATATATATTTGGTGTACTTTCATATTTTATGTACAGTATATAGTATATATTTGGTGACATTTCATATTTTATGAACAATAGGTAAGATATGTTTGTTGAAATTTGATATTTTATGTACAGTATATAATATATATTGGGTGAAGTTTGATATTATAGGTACAGTATATAATATATATTTGGTGAAATTTGATATTTTATGTACAGTATATAATATATATTTGGTGAAATTTGATATTTTATGTACGGTACATAATATATATTTGGTGTACTTTCATATTTTATGTACAGTATATAGTATATATCTGGTGAAATTTGATATTTTTTGCACAGTATATAGCAGATATTTGGTGAAATTTGATATTATATGTACAGTATATAATATACTTTGGGTTAAATTTGATATTTTGTGTACAGTATATAATATATATTTGGTGAAATTTGATATTTTATGTACAGTATATAATATATATTTGGTGAAATTTGATATTTTATATACAGTATCTAATATATAATTGGTGTACTTTCATATTTTATGTACAGTATAAAATATATACTTGATGTACTTTCATATTTTATGTACAGCAAATAATACATATTTGTTGAAATTTGATATTTTATAGACAGTATATAATATATATTTGGCGAAATTTGATATTAATTGTACAGTATATAATATATATTTGGTGAAATTTGATATTTTATGTACAGTATATAAAATATATTTGGTGAAATTTGATATTTTATGTACAGTATATAATATATATTTGGTGTACTTTCATATTTTATGTACAGTATAAAATATATACCTGATGTACTTTCAAGTTTTATGTGCAGTATGTAATAAATATTTGGGGTGCTTACTTATTTTATGTACAGTATATAATACATATTTTGTGAAATTTGATATTTCATCTACTGTATATAAGATATAGTTGGTGAAATTTGATATTTTATCTACAGTATATGATATATAATTGGTGTACTTTCATATTTTACTTGCAGTTTATAACACATATTTGGTGTACTTTCATATTTTATGTACAGTATATAGTATATATTTGTTGACATTTGATATTTTATGTACGGTATATAATATATATTTGTTGAAATTTGATATTTTATGTAAAGTATATAATATATATTTGGTGAAATTTTATATTTTATGTACACTACATACTATATGTTTGGTGTACTTTCATATTTTATGTACAGTATATAGTATATATTTGGTGACATTTGATATTTTATGTACAATATATAAGATATGTTTGTTGAAATTTGATATTTTATGTACAGTATATAATATATATTTGGTGAAATTTGATATTTTATGTACAGTATATAATATATATTTGGTGAAATTTGATAATTTAGGTACAGTATAAAAGATATATTTGTTGAAATTTGATATTTTATGTACAGTATATAATATATATTTGGTGAAATTTGATATTTCACTCACAGTATATAATATATATTTGATGAAATTTGAGATTTTATGTACGGTATATGATATATATTTGGTGTACTTTCATATTTTACTTATAGTATATAATATATATTTGGTGTACTTTGATATTTTATGCACAGTATATAATATATATTGGTGTAGTTTCATACTTTATGTAGAGTATATAGTATATAATTGCTGAAATTTGATATTTTATATACAGTATATAATATGTATTTTGTGTAATCTGATATTATATGTAAAGTATATAATATATATTTGGTGAAATTTTATATTTTATATATAGTATATAACATATATTTGGTGTAATTTCATATTTTATGTACAGTATATAGTATATATTTGGTGACATTTGATATTTTATGTACAGTATATAATATATATTTGCTGAAATTTGATATTTTATTTACAGTAAATAATATATATTTGGTGAAATTTTATATTTTATGTACAGTGTATAATATGTATTTGGTGTACTTTCATATTTTATGTACAGTATATAGTATATAGTTGGTGACATTAAATATTTTATGTACAGTAGATAATATATATTTGTTGAAATTTGACATTTTATATACAGTATATAATATATATTTGGTGAAATTTTATATTTTACTTACAGTATATAATATATATTTGGTGTATTTTCATATTTTATGTACAGTATATAATATATATATGGTGACATTTGATATTTTATCAACAATATGTAAGATATGTTTGTTGAAATTTGATATTTTATGTACAGTATATAATATATATTTGGTGAAATTTGATATTATAGGTACAGTATATAATATATATTTGGTGAAATTTGATATTTTATGTACGGTATATAATATATATTTGGTGAAATTTGATATTTTATGTACAGTATATAATATATATTTGGTGAAATTTGACATTTTATGTACAGTATATATATATTTGGTGTACTTTCATATTTTATTTACAGTATATAGTATATATTTGGTGAAATTTGATATTTTTTGCACAGTATATAGCAGATATTTGGTGAAATTTGATATTATATATACAGTATATAATATACTTTGGGTTAAATTTGATATTTTGTCTACATTATATAATATATATTTGGTGAAATTTGATATTTTATGTACAGTATATAATATATACTTGGTGAAATTTGATATTTTATATACAGTATTTAATATATATTTGGTGTACTTTCATATTTTATGTACAGTATAAAATATATTCTTGATGTACTTTCATATTTTATGTACAGCAAATAATACATATTTGTTGTATTTTGATATATTATATACAGTATATAATATATTTTTGGTGAAATTTGATATTAATTGTACAGTATATAATATATATTTGGTGAAATTTGATATTTTATGTACAGTATGTAAAATATATTTGGTGAAATTTGATATTTTATGCACAGTATATAATATATATTTGGTGTACTTTCATATTTTATGTACAGTATAAAATATATACTTGATGTACTTTCAAGTTTTATGTGCAGTATATAATAAATATTTGGGGTTCCTTCATATTTTATGTACAGTATATAATATATATTTTGTGAAATTTGATATTTCATCTACTGTATATAAGATATCGTTGGTGAAATTTGATATTTTATGTACAGTATATGATATATAATTGGTGTACTTTCATATTTTACTTGCAGTATATAATACCTATTTGGTGTACTTTGATATTTTATGTACAGTGCATAATATATAGGTGTAGTTTCATATTTTATGTACAGTATATGGTATATAATTCCTGAAATTTGATATTATATGTACAGTATATGATATGTATTTGGTGTAATTTGATATTATATGTACAATATATAGTATGTATTTGGTGAAATTTTATATTTTATGTACAGTATATAATATATGTTTGGTGTACTTTCATATTTTATGTACAGTATATAGTATATATTAGGTGAAATTTGATTTTTTATGTACATTATATAACAGATATTTGGTGAAATGTGATATTATATGTACAGTATATTATGTTTTTGGTGAAATTTGATATTTTATGTACAGTATATAAGATATATTTGGTGAAATTTTATATTTTATAAACAGTATATATTGTATATTTTGTGTACTTTCATATTTTATGTACAGTGTAGAGAATATATTTGGTGACATTTGATATTTTATGTACAGTATGTAATATAAATTTGTTGAAATTTGATATTTTATGTACAGTATGTAATATATATTTGGTGTACTTTCATATTTTAAGTACAGTATAAAATATATACTTGATGTAGTTTCATATTTTATGTACAGAAAATAATATATATTTGTTGAAATTTGTTATTTTATGTACAGTATATAATATATATTTGGTGAAATTTGATATTATAGGTACAGTATATAATATATATTTGGTGAAATTTGATATTTTTTGAACTGTATATAATATATATTTGGTGAAATTTCATACTTTATGTACAGTATAAAACATATATTTGGTGAAATTTGATATTTTATGTACAGTATATAATATATATTTGGTGTACTTTCATATTTTATGTGCAGTATAAAATATATACTTGATGTACTTTCATATTTTATGTAAGAAAATAATACATATTTGTTGAAATTTGATATTTTATGTACAGTATATAATTTATATTTGGTGCAATTTTATATTTTATGTACTCTATATCATATATATTTGGTGTACTTACCAGTTTTATGTACAGTATATAATATATATTTGGTGAAATTTGATATTATAGGTACAGTATATAATATATATTTGGTGAAATTTGATATTTTACTTACAGTAAAATATATATTTGCTGTATTTTCATATTTTATGTACAGTATATAATATATATTTGGTGACATTTGATATTTTATGAACAATATGTAAGATATGTTTGTTGAAATTTGAAATTTTGTGTACAGTATATAATATATATTTGGTGAAATTTGATGTTATAAGTACAGTATATAATATATATTTGGTGAAATTTGATATTTAATGTACAGTATATAATATATATTTGGTGAAATTTGATATTTTATGTACAGTTTATAAGATATATTTGGTGAAATTTGATATTTTATATACTATATATATATTTGGTGTACTTTCCTATTTTATGTACATATATAGTATATATTTGGTAAAATTCGATATTTTTTGCACAGTACATAGTAGATATTTGGTGAAATTTGATATTATATGTACCGTATATAGTATACTTTGGGTTAAATTTGATATTTTGTGTACAGTATATAATATATATTTGGTGAAATTTGATATTTTATGTACAGTATATAATATATATTTCGTGAAATTTGATATTTTATATACAGTATGTAATATATATTTGGTGTACTTTCATATTTTATGTACAGTATAAAATATATACCTGATGTACTTTCAAGTTTTATGTGCAGTATATAATAAATATTTGGGGTGCTTACTTATTTTATGTACAGTATATAATACATATTTTGTGAAATTTGATATTTCATCTACTGTATATAAGATATCGTTGGTGAAATTTGATATTTTATCTACAGTATATGATATATAATTGGTGTACTTTCATATTTTACTTGCAGTTTATAACACATATTTGGTGTACTTTCATATTTTATGTACAGTATATAGTATATATTTGTTGACATTTGATATTTTATGTATGGTATATAATATATATTTGTTGAAATTTGATATTTTATGTAAAGTATATAATATATATTTGGTGAAATTTTATATTTTATGTACACTAGATACTATATATTTGGTGTACTTTCATATTTTATGTACAGTACATAGTATATATTTGGTGACATTTGATATTTTATGTACAATATATAAGATATGTTTGTTGAAATTTGATATTTTATGTACAGTATATAATATATATTTGGTGAAATTTGATATTTTATGTACAGTATATAATATATATTTGGTGAAATTTGATAATTTAGGTACAGTATAAAAGATATATTTGGTGAAATTTGATATTTTATGTACAGTATATAATATATATTTGGTGAAATTTGATATTTCACACACAGTATATAATATATATTTGATGAAATTTGAGATTTTATGTACGGTATATGATATATATTTGGTGTACTTTCATATTTTACTTATAGTATATAATATATATTTGGTGTACTTTGATATTTTATGCACAGTATATAATATATATTGGTGTAGTTTCATACTTTATGTAGAGTATATAGTATATAATTGCTGAAATTTGATATTTTATATACAGTATATAATATGTATTTTGTGTAATCTGATATTATATGTAAAGTATATAATATATATTTGGTGAAATTTTATATTTTATATAAAGTATATAACATATATTTGGTGTAATTTCATATTTTATGTACAGTATATAGTATATATTTGGTGACATTTGATATTTTATGTACAGTATATAATATATATTTGCTGAAATTTGATATTTTATTTACAGTAAATAATATATATTTGGTGAAATTTTATATTTTATGTACAGTGTATAATATATATTTGGTGTACTTTCATATTTTATGTACAGTATATAGTATATAGTTGGTGACATTAGATATTTTATGTACAGTAGATAATATATATTTGTTGAAATTTGACATTTTATATACAGTATATAATATATATTTGGTGAAATTTTATATTTTACTTACAGTATATAATATATATTTGGTGTATTTTCATATTTTATGTACAGTATATAATATATATATGGTGACATTTGATATTTTATCAACAATATGTAAGATATGTTTGTTGAAATTTGATATTTTATGTTCAGTATATAATATATATTTGGTGAAATTTGATATTATAGGTACAGTATATAATATATATTTGGTGAAATTTGATATTTTATGTACGGTATATAATATATATTTGGTGAAATTTGATATTTTATTTACAGTATATAATATATATTTGGTGAAATTTGACATTTTATGTACAGTATATATATATTTGGTGTACTTTAATATTTTATGTACAGTATATAGTATATATTTGGTGAAATTTGATATTTTTTGCACAGTATATAGCAGATATTTGGTGAAATTTGATATTATATGTACAGTATATAATATACTTTGGGTTAAATTTGATATTTTGTCTACATTATATAATATATATTTGGTGAAATTTGATATTTTATGTACAGTATATAATATATACTTGGTGAAATTTGATATTTTATATACAGTATTTAATATATATTTGGTGTACTTTCATATTTTATGTACAGTATAAAATATATACTTGATGTACTTTCATATTTTATGTACAGCAAATAATACATATTTGTTGTATTTTGATATTTTATATACAGTATATAATATATATTTGGCGAAATTTGATATTAATTGTACAGTATATAATATATATTTGGTGAAATTTGATATTTTATGTACAGTATGTAAAATATATTTGGTGAAATTTGATATTTTATGTACAGTATATAATATATATTTGGTGTACTTTCATATTTTATGTACAGTATAAAATATATACTTGATGTACTTTCAAGTTTTATGTGCAGTATATAATAAATATTTGGGGTTCCTTCATATTTTATGTACAGTATATAATATATATTTTGTGAAATTTGATATTTCATCTACTGTATATAAGATATCGTTGGTGAAATTTGATATTTTATGTACAGTATATGATATATAATTGGTGTACTTTCATATTTTACTTGCAGTATATAATACCTATTTGGTGTACTTTGATATTTTATGTACAGTGCATAATATATAGGTGTAGTTTCATATTTTATGTACAGTATATGGTATATAATTCCTGAAATTTGATATTATATGTACAGTATATGATATGTATTTGGTGTAATTTGATATTATATGTACAATATATAATATGTATTTGGTGAAATTTTATATTTTATGTACAGTATATAATATATATTTGGTGTACTTTCATATTTTATGTACAGTATATAGTATATATTAGGTGAAATTTGATTTTTTATTTACATTATATAACAGATATTTGGTGAAATGTGATATTATATGTACAGTATATTATGTTTTTGGTGAAATTTGATATTTTATGTACAGTATATAAGATATATTTGGTGAAATTTTATATTTTATAAACAGTATATATTGTATATTTTGTGTACTTTCATATTTTATGTACAGTGTATAGAATATATTTGGTGACATTTGATATTTTATGTACAGTATGTAATATAAATTTGTTGAAATTTGATATTTTATGTACAGTATGTAATATATATTTGGTGTACTTTCATATTTTAAGTACAGTATAAAATATATACTTGATGTAGTTTCATATTTTATGTACAGAAAATAATATATATTTGTTGAAATTTCTTATTTTATGTACAGTATATAATATATATTTGGTGAAATTTGATATTATAGGTACAGTATATAATATATATTTGGTGAAATTTGATATTTTTTGAACTGTATATAATATATATTTGGTGAAATTTCATACTTTATGTACAGTATAAAACATATATTTGGTGAAATTTGATATTTTATGTACAGTATATAATATATATTTGGTGTACTTTCATATTTTATGTGCAGTATAAAATATATACTTGATGTACTTTCATATTTTATGTAAGAAAATAATATATATTTGTTGAAATTTGATATTTTATGTACAGTATATAATTTATATTTGGTGCAATTTTATGTTTTATGTACTCTATATCATATATATTTGGTGTACTTACCAGTTTTATGTACAGTATATAATATATATTTGGTGAAATTTGATATTTTATGTACAGTATATTATATATATTTGTTGAAATTTGATATTTTATATACAGTAAGTAATATATATTTGGTGTACTTTCATATTTTATGTACAGTATAAAATACATACTTGATGTAGTTTCATATTTTATGTACAGTAAATAATACATATTTTTTGAAATTTAATATTTTATGTACAGTATATAGTATATATTTGGTGACATTTGATATTTTATGTACAGTATGTAATATAAATTTGTTGAAATTTGATATTTTATGTACAGTATATAATATATCTTTGGTGTACTTTCATATTTTATGCAGAGTATAAAATATATACTTGATGTACTTTCAAGTTTTATGGACAGAATACAATATATATTTGGTGTACTTTCATATTTTATATACAGTATATAATATATATTTTGTGAATTTGGATATTTCATGTACTGTATGTTAGACATAATTGGTGAAATTTGATATTTTCTGTACGGTTGATGATATATAACTTGTGTACTTTCATCTTTTACTTGCAGTATATAATACATATTTGGTGTACTTTGATATTTTATGTACAGTATATAATATATATTTGGTGAAATTTGATATTTTACATACGGTATATAATATATATTTGGTGAAATTTGAGATTTTATGTACAGTATATGATATATATTTGGTGTACTTTCATATTTTACTTACAGTATATAATATATCTTTGGTGTACTTTGATATTTTATGTACAGCATATAATATATATTGGTGTATTTTCATATTTTATGTAGAGTATATAGTATATAATTGCTGAAATTTGATATTTTATGTACAGTATATAATATGTATTTTGTGTAATTTGATATTATATGTACAGTATATAATATATATTTGGTGAAATTTGATATTTTACACACAGTATATAATATATATTTGGTGAAATTTGAGATTTTATGTACGGTATATGATATATATTTGGTGTAATTTCATATTTTACTTACAGTATATAATATATATTTGGTGTACTTTGCTATTTTATGTACAGTATATAATATATATTGGTGTAGTTTCATATTTTATATAGAGTATATAATACATATTTGGTGAAATTTGGTATTTTATATACAGTATGTAATATATATTTGGTGTACTTTCATATTATATGTACAGTATAAAATATATAATTCTTTCATATTTTATGTACAGTAATTAATACATATTTGTTGAAATTTGATATTTTATATACAGTATATAATATATATTTGGTGAAATTTCATATTATATTTACAGTATATAATATATATTTGGTGAAATTTCTTATTTTATGTACAGTATATAATATATATTTGGTGAAATTTGAGATTTTATGTACAGTATGTGATATATATTTGGTGTACTTTCATATTTTACTTACAGTATATAATATATACTTGGTGTACTTTGATATTTTATGTACAGTATATAATATATATTGGTGTAGTTTCATATTTTATGTAGAGTATATAGTATATAATTGCTGAAATTTGATATTTTATATACAGTATATAATATGTATTTTGTGTAATCTGATATTATATGTAAAGTATATAATATATATTTGGTGAAATTTTATATTTTATATACAGTATATAACATATATTTGGTGTAATTTCATATTTTATGTACGGTTTATAGTATATATTTCGTGACATTTGATATTTTATGTACAGTATATAATATATATTTGTTGAAATTTGATATTTTATGTACAGTATATAATATATATTTGCTGAAATTTTATATTTTATGTACAGTGTATAATATATATTTGGTGTACTTTCATATTTTATGTACAGTATATAGTATATATTTGGTGACATTTCATATTTTATGAACAATAGGTAAGATATGTTTGTTGAAATTTGATATTTTATGGACAGTATATAATATATATTGGGTGAAGTTTGATATTATAGGTACAGTATATAATATATATTTGGTGAAATTTGATATTTTATGTACAGTATATAATATATATTTGGTGAAATTTGACATTTTATGTACGGTACATAATATATATTTGGTGTACTTCCATATTTTATTTACAGTATATAGTATATATCTGGTGAAATTTGATATTTTTTGCACAGTATATAGCAGATATTTGGTGAAATTTGATATTATATGTACAGTATATAATATACTTTGGGTTAAATTTGATATTTTGTGTACAGTATATAATATATATTTGGTGAAATTTGATATTTTATGTACAGTATATAATATATACTTGGTGAAATTTGATATTTTATATACAGTATTTAATATATATTTGGTGTACTTTCATATTTTATGTACAGTATAAAATATATACTTGATGTACTTTCATATTTTATGTACAGCAAATAATACATATTTGTTGAAATTTGATATTTTATATACAGTATATAATATATATTTGGCGAAATTTGATATTAATTGTACAGTATATAATATATATTTGGTGAAATTTGATATTTTATGTACAGTATATAAAATATATTTGGTGAAATTTGATATTTTATGTACAGTATATAATATATATTTGGTGTACTTTCATATTTTATGTACAGTATAAAATATATACCTGATGTACTTTCAAGTTTTATGTGCAGTATATAATAAATATTTGGGGTGCTTACTTATTTTCTGTACAGTATATAATACATATTTTGTGAAATTTGATATTTCATCTACTGTATATAAGATATAGTTGGTGAAATTTGATATTTTATCTACAGTATATGATATATAATTGGTGTACTTTCATATTTTACTTGCAGTTTATAACACATATTTGGTGTACTTTCATATTTTATGTACAGTATATAGTATATATTTGTTGACATTTGATATTTTATGTACGGTATATAATATATATTTGTTGAAATTTGATATTTTATGTAAAGTATATAATATATATTTGGTGAAATTTTATATTTTATGTACACTAGATACTATATATTTGGTGTACTTTCATATTTTATGTACAGTATATAGTATATATTTGGTGACATTTGATATTTTATGTACAATATATAAGATATGTTTGTTGAAATTTGATATTTTATGTACAGTATATAATATATATTTGGTGAAATTTGATATTTTATGTACAGTATATAATATATATTTGGTGAAATTTGATAATTTAGGTACAGTGTAAAAGATATATTTGGTGAAATTTGATATTTTATGTACAGTATATAATATATATTTGGTGAAATTTGATATTTCACCCACAGTATATAATATATATTTGATGAAATTTGAGATTTTATGTACGGTATATGATATATATTTGGTGTACTTTCATATTTTACTTATAGTATATAATATATATTTGGTGTACTTTGATATTTTATGCACAGTATATAATATATATTGGTGTAGTTTCATACTTTATGTAGAGTATATAGTATATAATTGCTGAAATTTGATATTTTATATACAGTATATAATATGTATTTTGTGTAATCTGATATTATATGTAAAGTATATAATATATATTTGGTGAAATTTTATATTTTATATAAAGTATATAACATATATTTGGTGTAATTTCATATTTTATGTACAGTATATAGTATATATTTGGTGACATTTGATATTTTATGTACAGTATATAATATATATTTGCTGAAATTTGATATTTTATTTACAGTAAATAATATATATTTGGTGAAATTTTATATTTTATGAACAGTGTATAATATATATTTGGCGTACTTTCATATTTTATGTACAGTATATAGTATATAGTTGGTGACATTAAATATTTTATGTACAGTAGATAATATATATTTGTTGAAATTTGACATTTTATATACAGTATATAATATATATTTGGTGAAATTTTATATTTTACTTACAGTATATAATATATATTTGGTGTATTTTCATATTTTATGTACAGTATATAATATATATATGGTGACATTTGATATTTTATCAACAATATGTAAGATATGTTTGTTGAAATTTGATATTTTATGTACAGTATATAATATATATTTGGTGAAATTTATTATAGGTACAGTATATGATATATATTTGGTGAAATTTGATATTTTATGTACGGTATATAATATATATTTGGTGAAATTTGATATTTTATGTACAGTATATAATATATATTTGGTGAAATTTGACATTTTATGTACAGTATATATATATTTGGTGTACTTTCATATTTTATGTACAGTATATAGTATATATTTGGTGAAATTTGATAATTTTTGCACAGTATATAGCAGATATTTGGTGAAATTTGATATTATATGTACAGTATATAATATACTTTGGGTTAAATTTGATATTTTGTCTACATTATATAATATATATTTGGTGAAATTTGATATTTTATGTACAGTATATAATATATACTTGGTGAAATTTGATATTTTATATACAGTATTTAATATATATTTGGTGTACTTTCATATTTTATGTACAGTATAAAATATATTCTTGATGTACTTTCATATTTTATGTACAGCAAATAATACATATTTGTTGTATTTTGATATTTTATATACAGTATATAATATATATTTGGCGAAATTTGATATTAATTGTACAGTATATAATATATATTTGGTGAAATTTGATATTTTATGTGCAGTATATAAAATATATTTGGTGAAATTTGATATTTTATGTACAGTATATAATATATATTTGGTGTACTTTCATATTTTATGTACAGTATAAAATATATACTTGATGTACTTTCAAGTTTTATGTGCAGTATATAATAAATATTTGGGGTTCCTTCATATTTTATGTACAGTATATAATATATATTTTGTGAAATTTGATATTTCATCTACTGTATATAAGATATCGTTGGTGAAATTTGATATTTTATGTACAGTATATGATATATAATTGGTGTACTTTCATATTTTACTTGCAGTATATAATACCTATTTGGTGTACTTTGATATTTTATGTACAGTGCATAATATATAGGTGTAGTTTCATATTTTATGTACAGTATATGGTATATAATTCCTGAAATTTGATATTATATGTACAGTATATGATATGTATTTGGTGTAATTTGATATTATATGTACAATATATAATATGTATTTGGTGAAATTTTATATTTTATGTACAGTATATAATATATATTTGGTGTACTTTCATATTTTATGTACAGTATATAGTATATATTAGGTGAAATTTGATTTTTTATGTACATTATATAACAGATATTTGGTGAAATGTGATATTATATGTACAGTATATTATGTTTTTGGTGAAATTTGATATTTTTTGTACAGTATATAAGATATATTTGGTGAAATTTTATATTTTATAAACAGTATATATTGTATATTTTGTGTACTTTCATATTTTATGTACAGTGTAGAGAATATATTTGGTGACATTTGATATTTTATGTACAGTATGTAATATAAATTTGTTGAAATTTGATATTTTATGTACAGTATGTAATATATATTTGGTGTACTTTCATATTTTAAGTATAGTATAAAATATATACTTGATGTAGTTTCATATTTTATGTACAGAAAATAATATATATTTGTTGAAATTTCTTATTTTATGTACAGTATATAATATATATTTGGTGAAATTTGATATTATAGGTACAGTATATAATATATATTTGGTGAAATTTGATATTTTTTGAACTGTATATAATATATATTTGGTGAAATTTCATACTTTATGTACAGTATAAAACATATATTTGGTGAAATTTGATATTTTATGTACAGTATATAATATATATTTGGTGTACTTTCATATTTTATGTGCAGTATAAAATATATACTTGATGTACTTTCATATTTTATGTAAGAAAATAATACATATTTGTTGAAATTTGATATTTTATGTACAGTATATAATTTATATTTGGTGCAATTTTATGTTTTATGTACTCTATATCATATATATTTGGTGTACTTACCAGTTTTATGTACAGTATATAATATATATTTGGTGAAATTTGATATTTTATGTACAGTATATTATATATATTTGGTGAAATTTGATATTTTATATACAGTAAGTAATATATATTTGGTGTATTTTCATATTTTATGTACAGTATGAAATACATACTTGATGTAGTTTCATATTTTATGTACAGTAAATAATACATATTTTTTGAAATTTAATATTTTATGTACAGTATATAGTATATATTTGGTGACATTTGATATTTTATGTACAGTATGTAATATAAATTTGTTGAAATTTGATATTTTATGTACAGTATATAATATATCTTTGGTGTACTTTCATATTTTATGCAGAGTATAAAATATATACTTGATGTACTTTCAAGTTTTATGGACAGAATACAATATATATTTGGTGTACTTTCATATTTTATATACAGTATATAATATATATTTTGTGAATTTGGATATTTCATGTACTGTATGTTAGACATAATTGGTGAAATTTGATATTTTCTGTACGGTTGATGATATATAACTTGTGTACTTTCATCTTTTACTTGCAGTATATAATACATATTTGGTGTACTTTGATATTTTATGTACAGTATATAATATATATTTGGTGAAATTTGATATTTTACATACGGTATATAATATATATTTGGTGAAATTTGAGATTTTATGTACAGTATATGATATATATTTGGTGTACTTTCATATTTTACTTACAGTATATAATATATCTTTGGTGTACTTTGATATTTTATGTACAGCATATAATATATATTGGTGTATTTTCATATTTTATGTAGAGTATATAGTATATAATTGCTGAAATTTGATATTTTATGTACAGTATATAATATGTATTTTGTGTAATTTGATATTATATGTACAGTATATAATATATATTTGGTGAAATTTGATATTTTACACACAGTATATAATATATATTTGGTGAAATTTGAGATTTTATGTACGGTATATGATATATATTTGGTGTAATTTCATATTTTACTTACAGTATATAATATATATTTGGTGTACTTTGCTATTTTATGTACAGTATATAATATATATTGGTATAGTTTCATATTTTATGTAGAGTATATAATACATATTTGGTGAAATTTGGTATTTTATATACAGTATGTAATATATATTTGGTGTACTTTCATATTATATGTACAGTATAAAATATATAATTCTACTTTCATATTTTATGTACAGTAATTAATACATATTTGTTGAAATTTGATATTTTATATACAGTATATAATATATATTTGGTGAAATTTCATATTATATTTACAGTATATAATATATATTTGGTGAAATTTCTTATTTTATGTACAGTATATAATATATATTTGGTGAAATTTGAGATTTTATGTACAGTATGTGATATATATTTGGTGTACTTTCATATTTTACTTACAGTATATAATATATACTTGGTGTACTTTGATATTTTATGTACAGTATATAATATATATTGGTGTAGTTTCATATTTTATGTAGAGTATATAGTATATAATTGCTGAAATTTGATATTTTATATACAGTATATAATATGTATTTTGTGTAATCTGATATTATATGTAAAATATATAATATATATTTGGTGAAATTTTATATTTTATATACAGTATATAACATATATTTGGTGTAATTTCATATTTTATGTACGGTTTATAGTATATATTTCGTGACATTTGATATTTTATGTACAGTATATAATATATATTTGTTGAAATTTGATATTTTATGTACAGTATATAATATATATTTGCTGAAATTTTATATTTTATGTACAGTGTATAATATATATTTGGTGTACTTTCATATTTTATGTACAGTATATAGTATATATTTGGTGACATTTCATATTTTATGAACAATAGGTAAGATATGTTTGTTGAAATTTGATATTTTATGGACAGTATATAATATATATTGGGTGAAGTTTGATATTATAGGTACAGTATATAATATATATTTGGTGAAATTTGATATTTTATGTACAGTATATAATATATATTTGGTGAAATTTGATATTTTATGTACGGTACATAATATATATTTGGTGTACTTTCATATTTTATGTACAGTATATAGTATATATCTGGTGAAATTTGATATTTTTTGCACAGTATATAGCAGATATTTGGTGAAATTTGATATTATATGTACAGTATATAATATGCTTTGGGTTAAATTTGATATTTTGTGTACAGTATATAATATATATTTGGTGAAATTTGATATTTTATGTACAGTATATAATATATATTTGGTGAAATTTGATATTTTATATACAGTATCTAATATATATTTGGCGTACTTTCATATTTTATGTACAGTATAAAATATATACTTGATGTACTTTCATATTTTATGTACAGCAAATAATACATATTTGTTGAAATTTGATATTTTATATACAGTATATAATATATATTTGGCGAAATTTGATATTAATTGTACAGTATATAATATATATTTGGTGAAATTTGATATTTTATGTACAGTATATAAAATATATTTGGTGAAATTTGATATTTTATGTACAGTATATAATATATATTTGGTGTACTTTCATATTTTATGTACAGTATAAAATATATACCTGATGTACTTTCAAGTTTTATGTGCAGTATATAATAAATATTTGGGGTGCTTACTTATTTTATGTACAGTATATAATACATATTTTGTGAAATTTGATATTTCATCTACTGTATATAAGATATAGTTGGTGAAATTTTATATTTTATCTACAGTATATGATATATAATTGGTGTACTTTCATATTTTACTTGCAGTTTATAACACATATTTGGTGTACTTTCATATTTTATGTACAGTATATAGTATATATTTGTTGACATTTGATATTTTATGTACGGTATATAATATATATTTGTTGAAATTTGATATTTTATGTAAAGTATATAATATATATTTGGTGAAATTTTATATTTTATGTACACTAGATACTATATATTTGGTGTACTTTCATATTTTATGTACAGTATATAGTATATATTTGGTGACATTTGATATTTTATGTACAATATATAAGATATGTTTGTTGAAATTTGATATTTTATGTACAGTATATAATATATATTTGGTGAAATTTGATATTTTATGTACAGTATATAATATATATTTGGTGTACTTTCATATTTTATGTGCAGTATAAAATATATACTTGATGTACTTTCATATTTTATGTAAGAAAATAATACATATTTGTTGAAATTTGATATTTTATGTACAGTATATAATTTATATTTGGTGCAATTTTATATTTTATGTACTCTATATCATATATATTTGGTGTACTTACCAGTTTTATGTACAGTATATAATATATATTTGGTGAAATTTGATATTATAGGTACAGTATATAATATATATTTGGTGAAATTTGATATTTTACTTACAGTAAAATATATATTTGCTGTATTTTCATATTTTATGTACAGTATATAATATATATTTGGTGACATTTGATATTTTATGAACAATATGTAAGATATGTTTGTTGAAATTTGAAATTTTGTGTACAGTATATAATATATATTTGGTGAAATTTGATGTTATAAGTACAGTATATAATATATATTTGGTGAAATTTGATATTTAATGTACAGTATATAATATATATTTGGTGAAATTTGATATTTTATGTACAGTTTATAAGATATATTTGGTGAAATTTGATATTTTATATACTATATATATATTTGGTGTACTTTCCTATTTTATGTACATATATAGTATATATTTGGTGAAATTCGATATTTTTTGCACAGTACATAGTAGATATTTGGTGAAATTTGATATTATATGTACAGTATATAGTATACTTTGGGTTAAATTTGATATTTTGTGTACAGTATATAATATATATTTGGTGAAATTTGATATTTTATGTACAGTATATAATATATATTTCGTGAAATTTGATATTTTATATACAGTATGTAATATATATTTGGTGTACTTTCATATTTTATGTACAGTATAAAATATATACCTGATGTACTTTCAAGTTTTATGTGCAGTATATAATAAATATTTGGGGTGCTTACTTATTTTAAGTACAGTATATAATACATATTTTGTGAAATTTGATATTTCATCTACTGTATATAAGATATCGTTGGTGAAATTTGATATTTTATCTACAGTATATGATATATAATTGGTGTACTTTCATATTTTACTTGCAGTTTATAACACATATTTGGTGTACTTTCATATTTTATGTACAGTATATAGTATATATTTGTTGACATTTGATATTTTATGTACGGTATATAATATATATTTGTTGAAATTTGATATTTTATGTAAAGTATATAATATATATTTGGTGAAATTTTATATTTTATGTACACTAGATACTATATATTTGGTGTACTTTCATATTTTATGTACAGTACATAGTATATATTTGGTGACATTTGATATTTTATGTACAATATATAAGATATGTTTGTTGAAATTTGATATTTTATGTACAGTATATAATATATATTTGGTGAAATTTGATATTTTATGTACAGTATATAATATATATTTGGTGAAATTTGATAATTTAGGTACAGTATAAAAGATATATTTGGTGAAATTTGATATTTTATGTACAGTATATAATATATATTTGGTGAAATTTGATATTTCACACACAGTATATAATATATATTTGATGAAATTTGAGATTTTATGTACGGTATATGATATATATTTGGTGTATTTTCATATTTTACTTATAGTATATAATATATATTTGGTGTACTTTGATATTTTATGCACAGTATATAATATATATTGGTGTAGTTTCATACTTTATGTAGAGTATATAGTATATAATTGCTGAAATTTGATATTTTATATACAGTATATAATATGTATTTTGTGTAATCTGATATTATATGTAAAGTATATAATATATATTTGGTGAAATTTTATATTTTATATAAAGTATATAACATATATTTTGTGTAATTTCATATTTTATGTACAGTATATAGTATATATTTGGTGACATTTGATATTTTATGTACAGTATATAATATACATTTGCTGAAATTTGATATTTTATTTACAGTAAATAATATATATTTGGTGAAATTTTATATTTTATGTACAGTGTATAATATATATTTGGTGTACTTTCATATTTTATGTACAGTATATAGTATATAGTTGGTGACATTAGATATTTTATGTACAGTAGATAATATATATTTGTTGAAATTTGACATTTTATATACAGTATATAATATATATTTGGTGAAATTTTATATTTTACTTACAGTATATAATATATATTTGTTGTATTTTCATATTTTATGTACAGTATATAATATATATATGGAGACATTTGATATTTTATCAACAATATGTAAGATATGTTTGTTGAAATTTGATATTTTATGTACAGTATATAATATATATTTGGCCAAATTTGATATTAATTGTACAGTGTATAATATATATTTGGTGAAATTTGATATTTTATGTACAGTATATAAAATATATTCGGTGAAATTTGGTATTTTATGTACAGTATATAATATATATTTGGTGTACTTTCATATTTTATGTACAGTATAAAATATATACTTGATGTACTTTCAAGTTTTATGTGCAGTATATAATAAATATTTGGGGTTCCTTCATATTTTATGTACAGTATATAATATATATTTTGTGAAATTTGATATTTCATCTTCTGTATATAAGATATCGTTGGTGAAATTTGATATTTTATGTACAGTATATGATATATAATTGGTGTACTTTCATATTTTACTTGCAGTATATAATACCTATTTGGTGTGCTTTGATATTTTATGTACAGTGCATAATATATAGGTGTAGTTTCATATTTTATGTACAGTATATGGTATATAATTCCTGAAATTTGATATTATATGTACAGTATATGATATGTATTTGGTGTAATTTGATATTATATGTACAATATATAATATGTATTTGGTGAAATTTTATATTTTATGTACAGTATATAATATATATTTGGTGTACTTTCATATTTTATGTACAGTATATAGTATATATTAGGTGAAATTTGATTTTTTATGTACATTATATAACAGATATTTGGTGAAATGTGATATTATATGTACAGTATATTATGTTTTTGGTGAAATTTGATATTTTATGTACAGTATATAAGATATATTTGGTGAAATTTTATATTTTATAAACAGTATATATTGTATATTTTGTGTACTTTCATATTTTATGTACAGTGTATAGAATATATTTGGTGACATTTGATATTTTATGTACAGTATGTAATATAAATTTGTTGAAATTTGATATTTTATGTACAGTATGTAATATATATTTGGTGTACTTTCATATTTTAAGTACAGTATAAAATATATACTTGATGTAGTTTCATATTTTATGTACAGAAAATAATATATATTTGTTGAAATTTCTTATTTTATGTACAGTATATAATATATATTTGGTGAAATTTGATATTATAGGTACAGTATATAATATATATTTGGTGAAATTTGATATTTTTTGAACTGTATATAATATATATTTGGTGAAATTTCATACTTTATGTACAGTATAAAACATATATTTGGTGAAATTTGATATTTTATGTACAGTATATGATATATATTTGGTGTACTTTCATATTTTATGTGCAGTATAAAATATATACTTCATGTACTTTCATATTTTATGTAAGAAAATAATACATATTTGTTGAAATTTGAAATTTTATGTACAGTATATAATTTATATTTGGTGCAATTTTATGTTTTATGTACTCTATATCATATATATTTGGTGTACTTACCAGTTTTATGTACAGTATATAACATATATTTGGTGAAATTTGATATTTTATGTACAGTATATTATATATATTTGTTGAAATTTGATATTTTATATACAGTATGTAATATATATTTGGTGTACTTTCATATTTTATGTACAGTATAAAATACATACTTGATGTAGTTTCATATTTTATGTACAGTAAATAATACATATTTTTTGAAATTTAATATTTTATGTACAGTATATAGTATATATTTGGTGACATTTGATATTTTATGTACAGTATGTAATATAAATTTGTTGAAATTTGATATTTTATGTACAGTATGTAATATATCTTTGGTGTACTTTCATATTTTATGTAGAGTATAAAATATATACTTGATGTACTTTCAAGTTTTATGGACAGAATACAATATATATTTGGTGTACTTTCATATTTTATATACAGTATATAATATATATTTTGTGAATTTGGATATTTCATGTACTGTATGTTAGACATAATTGGTGAAATTTGATATTTTCTGTACAGTAGATGATATATTACTTGTGTACTTTCATCTTTTACTTGCAGTATATAATACATATTTGGTGTACTTTGATGTTTTATGTACAGTATATAATATATATTTGGTGAAATTTGATATTTTACATACTGTATATAATATATATTTGGTGAAATTTGAGATTTTATGTACAGTATATGATATATATTTGGTGTACTTTCATATTTCACTTACAGTATATAATATATCTTTGGTGTACTTTGATATTTTATGTACAGCATATAATATATATTGGTGTAGTTTCATATTTTATGTAGAGTATATAGTATATAATTGCTGAAATTTGATATTTTATGTACAGTATATAATATGTATTTTGTGTAATTTGATATTATATGTACAGTATATAATATATATTTGGTGAAATTTGATATTTTACACACAGTATATAATATATATTTGGTGAAATTTGAGATTTTATGTACGGTATATGATATATATTTGGTGTAATTTCATATTTTACTTACAGTATATAATATATATTTGGTGTACTTTGCTATTTTATGTACAGTATATAATATATATTGGTGTAGTTTCATATTTTATGTAGAGTATATAATACATATTTGGTGAAATTTGGTATTTTATATACAGTATGTAATATATATTTGGTGTACTTTCATATTATATGTACAGTATAAAATATATAATTCTACTTTCATATTTTATGTACAGTAATTAATACATATTTGTTGAAATTTGATATTTTATATACAGTATATAATATATATTTGGTGAAATTTCATATTATATTTACAGTATATAATATATATTTGGTGAAATTTCTTATTTTATGTACAGTATATAATATATATTTGGTGAAATTTGAGATTTTATGTACAGTATGTGATATATAATTGATGTACTTTCATATTTTACTTACAGTATATAATATATACTTGGTGTACTTTGATATTTTATGTACAGTATATAATATATATTGGTGTAGTTTCATATTTTATGTAGAGTATATAGTATATAATTGCTGAAATTTGATATTTTATATACAGTATATAATATGTATTTTGTGTAATCTGATATTATATGTAAAGTATATAATATATATTTGGTGAAATTTTATATTTTATATACAGTATATAACATATATTTGGTGTAATTTCATATTTTATATATGGTTTATAGTATATATTTCGTGACATTTGATATTTTATGTACAGTATATAATATATATTTGTTGAAATTTGATATTTTATGTACAGTATTTAATATATATTTGCTGAAATTTTATATTTTATGTACAGTGTATAATATATATTTGGTGTACTTTCATATTTTATGTACAGTATATAGTATATATTTGGTGACATTTCATATTTTATGAACAATAGGTAAGATATGTTTGTTGAAATTTGATATTTTATGTACAGTATATAATATATATTGGGTGAAGTTTGATATTATAGGTACAGTATATAATATATATTTGGTGAAATTTGATATTTTATGTACAGTATATAATATATATTTGGTGAAATTTGATATTTTATGTACAGTACATAATATATATTTGGTGTACTTTCATATTTTATGTACAGTATATAGTATATATCTGGTGAAATTTGATATTTTTTGCACAGTATATAGCAGACATTTGGTGAAATTTGATATTATATGTACAGTATATAATATACTTTGGGTTAAATTTGATATTTTGTGTACAGTATATAATATATATTTGGTGAAATTTGATATTTTATGTACAGTATATAATATATATTTGGTGAAATTTGATATTTTATATACAGTATCTAATATATATTTGGTGTACTTTCATATTTTATGTACAGTATAAAATATATACTTGATGTACTTTCATATTTTATGCACAGCAAATAATACATATTTGTTGAAATTTGATATTTTATATACAGTATATAATATATATTTGGCGAAATTTGATATTAATTGTACAGTATATAATATATATTTGGTGAAATTTGATATTTTATGTACAGTATATAAAATATATTTGGTGAAATTTGATATTTTATGTACAGTATATAGTATATATTTGTTGACATTTGATATTTTATGTACGGTATATAATATATATTTGTTGAAATTTGATATTTTATGTAAAGTATATAATATATATTTGGTGAAATTTTATATTTTATGTACACTAGATACTATATATTTGGTGTACTTTCATATTTTATGTACAGTATATAGTATATATTTGGTGACATTTGATATTTTATGTACAATATATAAGATATGTTTGTTGAAATTTGATATTTTATGTACAGTATATAATGTATATTTGGTGAAATTTGATATTTTATGTACAGTATATAATATATATTTGGTGAAATTTGATAATTTAGGTACAGTATAAAAGATATATTTGGTGAAATTTGATATTTTATGTACAGTATATAATATATATTTGGTGAAATTTGATATTTCACCCACAGTATATAATATATATTTGATGAAATTTGAGATTTTATGTACGGTATATGATATATATTTGGTGTACTTTCATATTTTACTTATAGTATATAATATATATTTGGTGTACTTTGATATTTTATGCACAGTATATAATATATATTGGTGTAGTTTCATACTTTATGTAGAGTATATAGTATATAATTGCTGAAATTTGATATTTTATATACAGTATATAATATGTATTTTGTGTAATCTGATATTATATGTAAAGTATATAATATATATTTGGTGAAATTTTATATTTTATATAAAGTATATAACATATATTTGGTGTAATTTCATATTTTATGTACAGTATATAGTATATATTTGGTGACATTTGATATTTTATGTACAGTATATAATATATATTTGCTGAAATTTGATATTTTATTTACAGTAAATAATATATATTTGGTGAAATTTTATATTTTATGTACAGTGTATAATATATATTTGGTGTACTTTCATATTTTATGTACAGTATATAGTCTATAGTTGGTGACATTAGATATTTTATGTACAGTAGGTAATATATATTTGTTGAAATTTGACATTTTATATACAGTATATAATATATATTTGGTGAAATTTTATATTTTACTTACAGTATATAATATATATTTGGTGTATTTTCATATTTTATGTACAGTCTATAATATATATATGGTGACATTTGATATTTTATCAACAATATGTAAGATATGTTTGTTGAAATTTGATATTTTATGTACAGTATATAATATATATTTGGTGAAATTTGATATTATAGGTACAGTATATAATATATATTTGGTGAAATTTGATATTTTATGTACGGTATATAATATATATTTGGTGAAATTTGATATTTTATGTACAGTATATAATATATATTTGGTGAAATTTGACATTTTATGTACAGTATATATATATTTGGTGTACTTTCATATTTTATGTACAGTATATAGTATATATTTGGTGAAATTTGATATTTTTTGCACAGTATATAGCAGATATTTGGTGAAATTTGATATTATATGTACAGTATATAATATACTTTGGGTTAAATTTGATATTTTGTCTACATTATATAATATATATTTGGTGAAATTTGATATTTTATGTACAGTATATAATATATACTTGGTGAAATTTGATATTTTATATACAGTATTTAATATATATTTGGTGTACTTTCATATTTTATGTACGGTATATAATATATATTTGGTGAAATTTGATATTTTATGTACAGTATATAATATATATTTGGTGAAATTTGACATTTTATGTACAGTATATATATATTTGGTGTACTTTCATATTTTATGTACAGTATATAGTATATATTTGGTGAAATTTGATATTTTTTGCACAGTATATAGCAGATATGTGGTGAAATTTGATATTATATGTACAGTATATAATATACTTTGGGTTAAATTTGATATTTTGTCTACATTATATAATATATATTTGGTGAAATTTGATATTTTATGTACAGTATATAATATATACTTGGTGAAATTTGATATTTTATATACAGTATTTAATATATATTTGGTGTACTTTCATATTTTATGTACAGTATAAAATATATACTTGATGTACTTTCATATTTTATGTACAGCAAATAATACATATTTGTTGTATTTTGATATTTTATATACAGTATATAATATATATTTGGCGAAATTTGATATTAATTGTACAGTATATAATATATATTTGGTGAAATTTGATATTTTATGTACAGTATGTAAAATATATTTGGTGAAATTTGATATTTTATGTACAGTATATAATATATATTTGGTGTACTTTCATATTTTATGTACAGTATAAAATATATACTTGATGTACTTTCAAGTTTTATGTGCAGTATATAATAAATATTTGGGGTTCCTTCATATTTTATGTACAGTATATAATATATATTTTGTGAAATTTGATATTTCATCTACTGTATATAAGATATCGTTGGTGAAATTTGATATTTTATATACAGTATATGATATATAATTGGTGTACTTTCATATTTTACTTGCAGTATATAATACCTATTTGGTGTACTTTGATATTTTATGTACAGTGCATAATATATAGGTGTAGTTTCATATTTTATGTACAGTATATGGTATATAATTCCTGAAATTTGATATTATATGTACAGTATATGATATGTATTTGGTGTAATTTGATATTATATGTACAATATATAATATGTATTTGGTGAAATTTTATATTTTATGTACAGTATATAATATATGTTTGGTGTACTTTCATATTTTATGTACAGTATATAGTATATATTAGGTGAAATTTGATTTTTTATGTACATTATATAACAGATATTTGGTGAAATGTGATATTATATGTACAGTATATTATGTTTTTGGTGAAATTTGATATTTTATGTACAGTATATAAGATATATTTGGTGAAATTTTATATTTTATAAACAGTATATATTGTATATTTTGTGTACTTTCATATTTTATGTACAGTGTAGAGAATATATTTGGTGACATTTGATATTTTATGTACAGTATGTAATATAAATTTGTTGAAATTTGATATTTTATGTACAGTATGTAATATATATTTGGTGTACTTTCATATTTTAAGTACAGTATAAAATATATACTTGATGTAGTTTCATATTTTATGTACAGAATATAATATATATTTGTTGAAATTTGTTATTTTATGTACAGTATATAATATATATTTGGTGAAATTTGATATTATAGGTACAGTATATAATATATATTTGGTGAAATTTGATATTTTTTGAACTGTATATAATATATATTTGGTGAAATTTCATACTTTATGTACAGTATAAAACATATATTTGGTGAAATTTGATATTTTATGTACAGTATATAATATATATTTGGTGTGCTTTCATATTTTATGTGGAGTATAAAATATATACTTGATGTACTTTCATATTTTATGTAAGAAAATAATACATATTTGTTGAAATTTGATATTTTATGTACAGTATATAATTTATATTTGGTGCAATTTTATATTTTATGTACTCTATATCATATATATATGGTGTACTTACCAGTTTTATGTACAGTATATAATATATATTTGGTGAAATTTGATATTATAGGTACAGTATATAATATATATTTGGTGAAATTTGATATTTTACTTACAGTATATAATATATATTTGCTGTATTTTCATATTTTATGTACAGTATATAATATATATTTGGTGACATTTGATATTTTATGAACAATATGTAAGATATGTTTGTTGAAATTTGAAATTTTGTGTACAGTATATAATATATATTTGGTGAAATTTGATGTTATAAGTACAGTATATAATATATATTTGGTGAAATTTGATATTTAATGTACAGTATATAATATATATTTGGTGAAGTTTGATATTTTATGTACAGTTTATAAGATATATTTGGTGAAATTTGATATTTTATATACTATATATATATTTGGTGTACTTTCCTATTTTATGTACATATATAGTATATATTTGGTGAAATTCGATATTTTTTGCACAGTACATAGTAGATATTTGGTGAAATTTGATATTATATGTACAGTATATAGTATACTTTGGGTTAAATTTGATATTTTGTGTACAGTATATAATATATATTTGGTGAAATTTGATATTTTATGTACAGTATATAATATATATTTCGTGAAATTTGATATTTTATATACAGTATGTAATATATATTTGGTGTACTTTCATATTTTATGTACAGTATAAAATATATACCTGATGTACTTTCAAGTTTTATGTGCAGTATATAATAAATATTTGGGGTGCTTACTTATTTTATGTACAGTATATAATACATATTTTGTGAAATTTGATATTTCATCTACTGTATATAAGATATTGTTGGTGAAATTTGATATTTTATCTACAGTATATGATATATAATTGGTGTACTTTCATATTTTACTTGCAGTTTATAACACATATTTGGTGTACTTTCATATTTTATGTACAGTATATAGTATATATTTGTTGACATTTGATATTTTATGTACGGTATATAATATATATTTGTTGAAATTTGATATTTTATGTAAAGTATATAATATATATTTGGTGAAATTTTATATTTTATGTACACTAGATACTATATATTTGGTGTACTTTCATATTTTGTGTACAGTACATAGAATATATTTGGTGACATTTGATATTTTATGTACAATATATAAGATATGTTTGTTGAAATTTGATATTTTATGTACAGTATATAATATATATTTGGTGAAATTTGATATTTTATGTACAGTATATAATATATATTTGGTGAAATTTGATAATTTAGGTACAGTATAAAAGATATATTTGGTGAAATTTGATATTTTATGTACAGTATATAATATATATTTGGTGAAATTTGATACTTCACACACAGTATATAATATATATTTGATGAAATTTGAGATTTTATGTACGGTATATGATATATATTTGGTGTACTTTCATATTTTACTTATAGTATATAATATATATTTGGTGTACTTTGATATTTTATGCACAGTATATAATATATGTTGGTGTAGTTTCATACTTTATGTAGAGTATATAGTATATAATTGCTGAAATTTGATATTTTATATACAGTATATAATATGTATTTTGTGTAATCTGATATTATATGTAAAGTATATAATATATATTTGGTGAAATTTTATATTTTATATAAAGTATATAACATATATTTGGTGTAATTTCATATTTTATGTACAGTATATAGTATATATTTGGTGACATTTGATATTTTATGTACAGTATATAATATATATTTGCTGAAATTTGATATTTTATTTACAGTAAATAATATATATTTGGTGAAATTTTATATTTTATCTACAGTGTATAATATATATTTGGTGTACTTTCATATTTTATGTACAGTATATAGTATATAGTTGGTGACATTAGATATTTTATGTACAGTAGATAATATATATTTGTTGAAATTTGACATTTTATATACAGTATATAATATATATTTGGTGAAATTTTATATTTTACTTACAGTATATAATATATATTTGGTGTATTTTCATATTTTATGTACAGTATATAATATATATATGGTGACATTTGATATTTTATCAACAATATGTAAGATATGTTTGTTGAAATTTGATATTTTATGTACAGTATATAATATATATTTGGTGAAATTTGATATTATAGGTACAGTATATAATATATATTTGGTGAAATTTGATATTTTATGTACGGTATATAATATATATTTGGTGAAATTTGATATTTTATGTACAGTATATAATATATATTTGGTGAAATTTGACATTTTATGTACAGTATATATATATTTGGTGTACTTTAATATTTTATGTACAGTATATAGTATATATTTGGTGAAATTTGATATTTTTTGCACAGTATATAGCAGATATTTGGTGATATTTGATATTATATGTACAGTATATAATATACTTTGGGTTAAATTTGATATTTTGTCTACATTATATAATATATATTTGGTGAAATTTGATATTTTATGTACAGTATATAATATATACTTGGTGAAATTTGATATTTTATATACAGTATTTAATATATATTTGGTGTACTTTCATATTTTATGTACAGTATAAAATATATACTTGATGTACTTTCATATTTTATGTACAGCAAATAATACATATTTGTTGTATTTTGATATTTTATATACAGTATATAATATATATTTGGCGAAATTTGATATTAATTGTACAGTATATAATATATATTTGGTGAAATTTGATATTTTATGTACAGTATGTAAAATATATTTGGTGAAATTTGATATTTTATGTACAGTATATAATATATATTTGGTGTACTTTCATATTTTATGTACAGTATAAAATATATACTTGATGTACTTTCAAGTTTTATGTGCAGTATATAATAAATATTTGGGGTTCCTTCATATTTTATGTACAGTATATAATATATATTTTGTGAAATTTGATATTTCATCTACTGTATATAAGATATCGTTGGTGAAATTTGATATTTTATGTACAGTATATGATATATAATTGGTGTACTTTCATATTTTACTTGCAGTATATAATACCTATTTGGTGTACTTTGATATTTTATGTACAGTGCATAATATATAGGTGTAGTTTCATATTTTATGTACAGTATATGGTATATAATTCCTGAAATTTGATATTATATGTACAGTATATGATATGTATTTGGTGTAATTTGATATTATATGTACAATATATAATATGTATTTGGTGAAATTTTATATTTTATGTACAGTATATAATATATATTTGGTGTACTTTCATATTTTATGTACAGTATATAGTATATATTAGGTGAAATTTGTTTTTTTATGTACATTATATAACAGATATTTGGTGAAATGTGATATTATATGTACAGTATATTATGTTTTTGGTGAAATTTGATATTTTATGTACAGTATATAAGATATATTTGGTGAAATTTTGTATTTTATAAACAGTATATATTGTATATTTTGTGTACTTTCATATTTTATGTACAGTGTATAGAATATATTTGGTGACATTTGATATTTTATGTACAGTATGTAATATAAATTTGTTGAAATTTGATATTTTATGTACAGTATGTAATATATATTTGGTGTACTTTCATATTTTAAGTACAGTATAAAATATATACTTGATGTAGTTTCATATTTTATGTACAGAAAATAATATATATTTGTTGAAATTTCTTATTTTATGTACAGTATATAATATATATTTGGTGAAATTTGATATTATAGGTACAGTATATAATATATATTTGGTGAAATTTGATATTTTTTGAACTGTATATAATATATATTTGGTGAAATTTCATACTTTATGTACAGTATAAAACATATATTTGGTGAAATTTGATATTTTATGTACAGTATATAATATATATTTGGTGTACTTTCATATTTTATGTGCAGTATAAAATATATACTTGATGTACTTTCATATTTTATGTAAGAAAATAATATATATTTGTTGAAATTTGATATTTTATGTACAGTATATAATTTATATTTGGTGCAATTTTATGTTTTATGTACTCTATATCATATATATTTGGTGTACTTACCAGTTTTATGTACAGTATATAATATATATTTGGTGAAATTTGATATTTTATGTACAGTATATTATATATATTTGGTGAAATTTGATATTTTATATACAGTAAGTAATATATATTTGGTGTACTTTCATATTTTATGTACAGTATAAAATACATACTTGATGTAGTTTCATATTTTATGTACAGTAAATAATACATATTTTTTGAAATTTAATATTTTATGTACAGTATATAGTATATATTTGGTGACATTTGATATTTTATGTACAGTATGTAATATAAATTTGTTGAAATTTGATATTTTATGTACAGTATATAATATATCTTTGGTGTACTTTCATATTTTATGCAGAGTATAAAATATATACTTGATGTACTTTCAAGTTTTATGGACAGAATACAATATATATTTGGTGTACTTTCATATTTTATATACAGTATATAATATATATTTTGTGAATTTGGATATTTCATGTACTGTATGTTAGACATAATTGGTGAAATTTGATATTTTCTGTACGGTTGATGATATATAACTTGTGTACTTTCATCTTTTACTTGCAGTATATAATACATATTTGGTGTACTTTGATATTTTATGTACAGTATATAATATATATTTGGTGAAATTTGATATTTTACATACGGTATATAATATATATTTGGTGAAATTTGAGATTTTATGTACAGTATATGATATATATTTGGTGTACTTTCATATTTTACTTACAGTATATAATATATCTTTGGTGTACTTTGATATTTTATGTACAGCATATAATATATATTGGTGTATTTTCATATTTTATGTAGAGTATATAGTATATAATTGCTGAAATTTGATATTTTATGTACAGTATATAATATGTATTTTGTGTAATTTGATATTATATGTACAGTATATAATATATATTTGGTGAAATTTGATATTTTACACACAGTATATAATATATATTTGGTGAAATTTGAGATTTTATGTACGGTATATGATATATATTTGGTGTAATTTCATATTTTACTTACAGTATATAATATATATTTGGTGTACTTTGCTATTTTATGTACAGTATATAATATATATTGGTGTAGTTTCATATTTTATGTAGAGTATATAATACATATTTGGTGAAATTTGGTATTTTATATACAGTATGTAATATATATTTGGTGTACTTTCATATTATATGTACAGTATAAAATATATAATTCTACTTTCATATTTTATGTACAGTAATGAATACATATTTGTTGAAATTTGATATTTTATATACAGTATATAATATATATTTGGTGAAATTTCATATTATATTTACAGTATATAATATATATTTGGTGAAATTTCTTATTTTATGTACAGTATATAATATATATTTGGTGAAATTTGAGATTTTATGTACAGTATGTGATATATATTTGGTGTACTTTCATATTTTACTTACAGTATATAATATATACTTGGTGTACTTTGATATTTTATGTACAGTATATAATATATATTGGTGTAGTTTCATATTTTATGTAGAGTATATAGTATATAATTGCTGAAATTTGATATTTTATATACAGTATATAATATGTATTTTGTGTAATCTGATATTATATGTAAAGTATATAATATATATTTGGTGAAATTTTATATTTTATATACTGTATATAACATATATTTGGTGTAATTTCATATTTTATGTACGGTTTATAGTATATATTTCGTGACATTTGATATTTTATGTACAGTATATAATATATATTTGTTGAAATTTGATATTTTATGTACAGTATATAATATATATTTGCTGAAATTTTATATTTTATGTACAGTGTATAATATATATTTGGTGTACTTTCATATTTTATGTACAGTATATAGTATATATTTGGTGACATTTCATATTTTATGAACAATAGGTAAGATATGTTTGTTGAAATTTGATATTTTATGGACAGTATATAATATATATTGGGTGAAGTTTGATATTATAGGTACAGTATATAATATATATTTGGTGAAATTTGATATTTTATGTACAGTATATAATATATATTTGGTGAAATTTGATATTTTATGTACGGTACATAATATATATTTGGTGTACTTTCATATTTTATGTACAGTATATAGTATATATCTGGTGAAATTTGATATTTTTTGCACAGTATATAGCAGATATGTGGTGAAATTTGATATTATATGTACAGTATATAATATACTTTGGGTTAAATTTGATATTTTGTGTACAGTATATAATATATATTTGGTGAAATTTGATATTTTATGTACAGTATTTAATATATATTTGGTGAAATTTGATATTTTATATACAGTATCTAATATATATGTGGTATACTTTCATATTTTATGTACAGTATAAAATATATACTTGATGTCCTTTCATATTTTATGTACAGCAAATAATACATATTTGTTGAAATTTGATATTTTATATACAGTATATAATATATATTTGGCGAAATTTGATATTAATTGTACAGTATATAATATATATTTGGTGAAATTTGATATTTTATGTACAGTATATAAAATATATTTGGTGAAATTTGATATTTTATGTACAGTATATAATATATATTTGGTGTACTTTCATATTTTATGTACAGTATAAAATTTATACCTGATGTACTTTCAAGTTTTATGTGCAGTATATAATAAATATTTGGGGTGCTTACTTATTTTATGTACAGTGTATAATACATATTTTGTGAAATTTGATATTTCATCTACTGTATATAAGATATAGTTGGTGAAATTTGATATTTTATCTACAGTATATGATATATAATTGGTGTACTTTCATATTTTACTTGCAGTTTATAACACATATTTGGTGTACCTTCATATTTTATGTACAGTATATAGTATATATTTGTTGACATTTGATATTTTATGTACGGTATATAATATATATTTGTTGAAATTTGATATTTTATGTAAAGTATATAATATATATTTGGTGAAATTTTATATTTTATGTACACTAGATACTATATATTTGGTGTACTTTCATATTTTATGTACAGTATATAGTATATATTTGGTGACATTTAATATTTTATGTACAATATATAAGATATGTTTGTTGAAATTTGATATTTTATGTACAGTATACATTATATATTTGGTGAAATTTGATATTTTATGTACAGTATATAATATATATTTGGTGAAATTTGATAATTTAGGTACAGTATAAAAGATATATTTGGTGAAATTTGATGTTTTATGTACAGTATATAATATATATTTGGTGAAATTTGATATTCCACCCACAGTATATAATATATATTTGATGAAATTTGAGATTTTATGTACGGTATATGCTATATATTTGGTGTACTTTCATATTTTACTTATAGTATATAATATATATTTGGTGTACTTTGATATTTTATGCACAGTATATAATATATATTGGTGTAGTTTCATACTTTATGTAGAGTATATAGTATATAATTGCTGAAATTTGATATTTTATATACAGTATAGAATATGTATTTTGTGTAATCTGATATTATATGTAAAGTATATAATATATATTTGGTGAAATTTTATATTTTATATAAAGTATATAACATATATTTGGTGTAATTTCATATTTTATGTACAGTATATAGTATATATTTGGTGACATTTGATATTTTATGTACAGTATATAATATATATTTGCTGAAATTTGATATTTTATTTACAGTAAATAATATATATTTGGTGAAATTTTATATTTTATGTACAGTGTATAATATATATTTGGTGTACTTTCATATTTTATGTACAGTATATAGTATATAGTTGGTGACATTAAATATTTTATGTACAGTAGATAATATATATTTGTTGAAATTTGACATTTTATATACAGTATATAATATATATTTGGTGAAATTTTATATTTTACTTACAGTATATAATATATATTTGGTGTATTTTCATATTTTATGTACAGTATAAAATATATATATGGTGACATTTGATATTTTATCAACAATATGTAAGATATGTTTGTTGAAATTTGATATTTTATGTACAGTATATAATATATATTTGGTGAAATTTGATATTATAGGTACAGTATATAATATATATTTGGTGAAATTTGATATTTTATGTACGGTATATAATATATATTTGGTGAAATTTGATATTTTATGTACAGTATATAATATATATTTGGTGAAATTTGATATTTTTTGCACAGTATATAGCAGATATTTGGTGAAATTTGATATTATATGTACAGTATATAATATACTTTGGGTTGAATTTGATATTTTGTCTACATTATATAATATATATTTGGTGAAATTTGATATTTTATGTACAGTATATAATATATACTTGGTGAAATTTGATATTTTATATACAGTATTTAATATATATTTGGTGTACTTTCATATTTTATGTACAGTATAAAATATATTCTTGATGTACTTTAATATTTTATGTACAGCAAATAATACATATTTGTTGTATTTTGATATTTTATATACAGTATATAATATATATTTGGCGAAATTTGATATTAATTGTACAGTATATAATATATATTTGGTGAAATTTGATATTTTATGTACAGTATATAATATATATTTGGTGAAATTTGATATTTTACATACGGTATATAATATATATTTGGTGAAATTTGAGATTTTATGTACAGTATATGATATATATTTGGTGTACTTTCATATTTTACTTACAGTATATAATATATCTTTGGTGTACTTTGATATTTTATGTACAGCATATAATATATATTGGTGTATTTTCATATTTTATGTAGAGTATATAGTATATAATTGCTGAAATTTGATATTTTATGTACAGTATATAATATGTATTTTGTGTAATTTGATATTATATGTACAGTATATAATATATATTTGGTGAAATTTGATATTTTACACACAGTATATAATATATATTTGGTGAAATTTGAGATTTTATGTACGGTATATGATATATATTTGGTGTAATTTCATATTTTACTTACAGTATATAATATATATTTGGTGTACTTTGCTATTTTATGTACAGTATATAATATATATTGGTGTAGTTTCATATTTTATGTAGAGTATATAATACATATTTGGTGAAATTTGGTATTTTATATACAGTATGTAATATATATTTGGTGTACTTTCATATTATATGTACAGTATAAAATATATAATTCTACTTTCATATTTTATGTACAGTAATGAATACATATTTGTTGAAATTTGATATTTTATATACAGTATATAATATATATTTGGTGAAATTTCATATTATATTTACAGTATATAATATATATTTGGTGAAATTTCTTATTTTATGTACAGTATATAATATATATTTGGTGAAATTTGAGATTTTATGTACAGTATGTGATATATATTTGGTGTACTTTCATATTTTACTTACAGTATATAATATATACTTGGTGTACTTTGATATTTTATGTACAGTATATAATATATATTGGTGTAGTTTCATATTTTATGTAGAGTATATAGTATATAATTGCTGAAATTTGATATTTTATATACAGTATATAATATGTATTTTGTGTAATCTGATATTATATGTAAAGTATATAATATATATTTGGTGAAATTTTATATTTTATATACTGTATATAACATATATTTGGTGTAATTTCATATTTTATGTACGGTTTATAGTATATATTTCGTGACATTTGATATTTTATGTACAGTATATAATATATATTTGTTGAAATTTGATATTTTATGTACAGTATATAATATATATTTGCTGAAATTTTATATTTTATGTACAGTGTATAATATATATTTGGTGTACTTTCATATTTTATGTACAGTATATAGTATATATTTGGTGACATTTCATATTTTATGAACAATAGGTAAGATATGTTTGTTGAAATTTGATATTTTATGGACAGTATATAATATATATTGGGTGAAGTTTGATATTATAGGTACAGTATATAATATATATTTGGTGAAATTTGATATTTTATGTACAGTATATAATATATATTTGGTGAAATTTGATATTTTATGTACGGTACATAATATATATTTGGTGTACTTTCATATTTTATGTACAGTATATAGTATATATCTGGTGAAATTTGATATTTTTTGCACAGTATATAGCAGATATGTGGTGAAATTTGATATTATATGTACAGTATATAATATACTTTGGGTTAAATTTGATATTTTGTGTACAGTATATAATATATATTTGGTGAAATTTGATATTTTATGTACAGTATTTAATATATATTTGGTGAAATTTGATATTTTATATACAGTATCTAATATATATTTGGTATACTTTCATATTTTATGTACAGTATAAAATATATACTTGATGTACTTTCATATTTTATGTACAGCAAATAATACATATTTGTTGAAATTTGATATTTTATATACAGTATATAATATATATTTGGCGAAATTTGATATTAATTGTACAGTATATAATATATATTTGGTGAAATTTGATATTTTATGTACAGTATATAAAATATATTTGGTGAAATTTGATATTTTATGTACAGTATATAATATATATTTGGTGTACTTTCATATTTTATGTACAGTATAAAATTTATACCTGATGTACTTTCAAGTTTTATGTGCAGTATATAATAAATATTTGGGGTGCTTACTTATTTTATGTACAGTGTATAATACATATTTTGTGAAATTTGATATTTCATCTACTGTATATAAGATATAGTTGGTGAAATTTGATATTTTATCTACAGTATATGATATATAATTGGTGTACTTTCATATTTTACTTGCAGTTTATAACACATATTTGGTGTACCTTCATATTTTATGTACAGTATATAGTATATATTTGTTGACATTTGATATTTTATGTACGGTATATAATATATATTTGTTGAAATTTGATATTTTATGTAAAGTATATAATATATATTTGGTGAAATTTTATATTTTATGTACACTAGATACTATATATTTGGTGTACTTTCATATTTTATGTACAGTATATAGTATATATTTGGTGACATTTGATATTTTATGTACAATATATAAGATATGTTTGTTGAAATTTGATATTTTATGTACAGTATACATTATATATTTGGTGAAATTTGATATTTTATGTACAGTATATAATATATATTTGGTGAAATTTGATAATTTAGGTACAGTATAAAAGATATATTTGTTGAAATTTGATGTTTTATGTACAGTATATAATATATATTTGGTGAAATTTGATATTCCACCCACAGTATATAATATATATTTGATGAAATTTGAGATTTTATGTACGGTATATGCTATATATTTGGTGTACTTTCATATTTTACTTATAGTATATAATATATATTTGGTGTACTTTGATATTTTATGCACAGTATATAATATATATTGGTGTAGTTTCATACTTTATGTAGAGTATATAGTATATAATTGCTGAAATTTGATATTTTATATACAGTATAGAATATGTATTTTGTGTAATCTGATATTATATGTAAAGTATATAATATATATTTGGTGAAATTTTATATTTTATATAAAGTATATAACATATATTTGGTGTAATTTCATATTTTATGTACAGTATATAGTATATATTTGGTGACATTTGATATTTTATGTACAGTATATAATATATATTTGCTGAAATTTGATATTTTATTTACAGTAAATAATATATATTTGGTGAAATTTTATATTTTATGTACAGTGTATAATATATATTTGGTGTACTTTCATATTTTATGTACAGTATATAGTATATAGTTGGTGACATTAAATATTTTATGTACAGTAGATAATATATATTTGTTGAAATTTGACATTTTATATACAGTATATAATATATATTTGGTGAAATTTTATATTTTACTTACAGTATATAATATATATTTGGTGTATTTTCATATTTTATGTACAGTATAAAATATATATATGGTGACATTTGATATTTTATCAACAATATGTAAGATATGTTTGTTGAAATTTGATATTTTATGTACAGTATATAATATATATTTGGTGAAATTTGATATTATAGGTACAGTATATAATATATATTTGGTGAAATTTGATATTTTATGTACGGTATATAATATATATTTGGTGAAATTTGATATTTTATGTACAGTATATAATATATATTTGGTGAAATTTGACATTTTATGTACAGTATATATATATTTGGTGTACTTTCATATTTTATGTACAGTATATAGTATATATTTGGTGAAATTTGATATTTTTTGCACAGTATATAGCAGATATTTGGTGAAATTTGATATTATATGTACAGTATATAATATACTTTGGGTTGAATTTGATATTTTGTCTACATTATATAATATATATTTGGTGAAATTTGATATTTTATGTACAGTATATAATATATACTTGGTGAAATTTGATATTTTATATACAGTATTTAATATATATTTGGTGTACTTTCATATTTTATGTACAGTATAAAATATATTCTTGATGTACTTTAATATTTTATGTACAGCAAATAATACATATTTGTTGTATTTTGATATTTTATATACAGTATATAATATATATTTGGCGAAATTTGATATTAATTGTACAGTATATAATATATATTTGGTGAAATTTGATATTTTATGTGCAGTATATAAAATATATTTGGTGAAATTTGATATTTTATGTACAGTATATAATATATATTTGGTGTACTTTCATATTTTATGTACAGTATAAAATATATACTTGATGTACTTTCAAGTTTTATGTGCAGTATATAATAAATATTTGGGGTTCCTTCATATTTTATGTACAGTATATAATATATATTTTGTGAAATTTAATATTTCATCTACTGTATATAAGATATCGTTGGTGAAATTTGATATTTTATGTACAGTATATGATATATAATTGGTGTACTTTCATATTTTACTTGCAGTATATAATACCTATTTGGTGTACTTTGATATTTTATGTACAGTGCATAATATATAGGTGTAGTTTCATATTTTATGTACAGTATATGGTATATAATTCCTGAAATTTCATATTATATGTACAGTATATGATATGTATTTGGTGTAATTTGATATTATATGTACAATATATAATATGTATTTGGTGAAATTTTATATTTTATGTACAGTATATAATATATGTTTGGTGTACTTTCATATTTTATGTACAGTATATAGTATATATTAGGTGAAATTTGATTTTTTATGTACATTATATAACAGATATTTGGTGAAATGTGATATTATATGTACAGTATATTATGTTTTTGGTGAAATTTGATATTTTATGTACAGTATATAAGATATATTTGGTGAAATTTTATATTTTATAAACAGTATATATTGTATATTTTGTGTACTTTCATATTTTATGTACAGTGTATAGAATATATTTGGTGACATTTGATATTTTATGTACAGTATGTAATATAAATTTGTTGAAATTTGATATTTTATGTACAGTATGTAATATATATTTGGTGTACTTTCATATTTTAAGTACAGTATAAAATATATACTTGATGTAGTTTCATATTTTATGTACAGAATATAATATATATTTGTTGAAATTTGTTATTTTATGTACAGTATATAATATATATTTGGTGAAATTTGATATTATAGGTACAGTATATAATATATATTTGGTGAAATTTGATATTTTTTGAACTGTATATAATATATATTTGGTGAAATTTCATACTTTATGTACAGTATAAAACATATATTTGGTGAAATTTGATATTTTATGTACAGTATATAATATATATTAGGTGTACTTTCATATTTTATGTGCAGTATAAAATATATACTTGATGTACTTTCATATTTTATGTAAGAAAATAATACATATTTGTTGAAATTTGATATTTTATGTACAGTATATAATTTATATTTGGTGCAATTTTATATTTTATGTACTCTATATCATATATATTTGGTGTACTTACCAGTTTTATGTACAGTATATAATATATATTTGGTGAAATTTGATATTATAGGTACAGTATATAATATATATTTGGTGAAATTTGATATTTTACTTACAGTATATAATATATATTTGCTGTATTTTCATATTTTATGTACAGTATATAATATATATTTGGTGACATTTGATATTTTATGAACAATATGTAAGATATGTTTGTTGAAATTTGAAATTTTGTGTACAGTATATAATTTATATTTGGTGAAATTTGATGTTATAAGTACAGTATATAATATATATTTGGTGAAATTTGATATTTTATGTACAGTATATAATATATATTTGGTGAAATTTGATATTTTATGTACAGTATATAAGATATATTTGGTGAAATTTCATATTTTATATACTATATATATATTTGGTGTACTTTCCTATTTTATGTACATATATAGTATATATTTGGTGAAATTCGATATTTTTTGCACAGTACATAGTAGATATTTGGTGAAATTTGATATTATATGTACAGTATATAGTATACTTTGGGTTAAATTTCATATTTTGTGTACAGTATATAATATATATTTGGTGAAATTTGATATTTTATGTACAGTACATAATATATATTTCGTGAAATTTGATATTTTATATACAGTATGTAATATATATTTGGTGTACTTTCATATTTTATGTACAGTATAAAATATATACCTGATGTACTTTCAAGTTTTATGTGCAGTATATAATAAATATTTGGGGTGCTTACTTATTTTATGTACAGTATATAATACATATTTTGTGAAATTTGATATTTCATCTACTGTATATAAGATATAGTTGGTGAAATTTGATATTTTATCTACAGTATATGATATATAATTGGTGTACTTTCATATTTTACTTGCAGTTTATAACACATATTTGGTGTACTTTCATATTTTATGTACAGTATATAGTATATATTTGTTGACATTTGATATTTTATGTACGGTATATAATATATATTTGTTGAAATTTGATATTTTATGTAAAGTATATAATATATATTTGGTGAAATTTTATATTTTATGTACACTAGATACTATATATTTGGTGTACTTTCATATTTTATGTACAGTACATAGTATATATTTGGTGACATTTGATATTTTATGTACAATATATAAGATATGTTTGTTGAAATTTGATATTTTATGTAGAGTATATAATATATATTTGGTGAAATTTGATATTTTATGTACAGTATATAATATATATTTGGTGAAATTTGATAATTTAGGTACAGTATAAAAGATATATTTGTTGAAATTTGATATTTTATGTACAGTATATAATATATATTTGGTGAAATTTGATATTTCACCCACAGTATATAATATATATTTGATGAAATTTGAGATTTTATGTACGGTATATGCTATATATTTGGTGTACTTTCATATTTTACTTATAGTATATAATATATATTTGGTGTACTTTGATATTTTATGCACAGTATATAATATATATTGGTGTAGTTTCATACTTTATGTAGAGTATATAGTATATAATTGCTGAAATTTGATATTTTATATACAGTATAGAATATGTATTTTGTGTAATCTGATATTATATGTAAAGTATATAATATATATTTGGTGAAATTTTATATTTTATATAAAGTATATAACATATATTTGGTGTAATTTCATATTTTATGTACAGTATATAGTATATATTTGGTGACATTTGATATTTTATGTACAGTATATAATATATATTTGCTGAAATTTGATATTTTATTTACAGTAAATAATATATATTTGGTGAAATTTTATATTTTATGTACAGTGTATAATATATATTTGGTGTACTTTCATATTTTATGTACAGTATATAGTATATAGTTGGTGACATTAAATATTTTATGTACAGTAGATAATATATATTTGTTGAAATTTGACATTTTATATACAGTATATAATATATATTTGGTGAAATTTTATATTTTACTTACAGTATATAATATATATTTGGTGTATTTTCATATTTTATGTACAGTATAAAATATATATATGGTGACATTTGATATTTTATCAACAATATGTAAGATATGTTTGTTGAAATTTGATATTTTATGTACAGTATATAATATATATTTGGTGAAATTTGATATTATAGGTACAGTATATAATATATATTTGGTGAAATTTGATATTTTATGTACGGTATATAATATATATTTGGTGAAATTTGATATTTTATGTACAGTATATAATATATATTTGGTGAAATTTGACATTTTATGTACAGTATATATATATTTGGTGTACTTTCATATTTTATGTACAGTATATAGTATATATTTGGTGAAATTTGATATTTTTTGCACAGTATATAGCAGATATTTGGTGAAATTTGATATTATATGTACAGTATATAATATACTTTGGGTTGAATTTGATATTTTGTCTACATTATATAATATATATTTGGTGAAATTTGATATTTTATGTACAGTATATAATATATACTTGGTGAAATTTGATATTTTATATACAGTATTTAATATATATTTGGTGTACTTTCATATTTTATGTACAGTATAAAATATATTCTTGATGTACTTTAATATTTTATGTACAGCAAATAATACATATTTGTTGTATTTTGATATTTTATATACAGTATATAATATATATTTGGCGAAATTTGATATTAATTGTACAGTATATAATATATATTTGGTGAAATTTGATATTTTATGTGCAGTATGTAAAATATGTTTGGTGAAATTTGATATTTTATGTACAGTATATAATATATATTTGGTGTACTTTCATATTTTATGTACAGTATAAAATATATACTTGATGTACTTTCAAGTTTTATGTGCAGTATATAATAAATATTTGGGGTTCCTTCATATTTTATGTACAGTATATAATATATATTTTGTGAAATTTAATATTTCATCTACTGTATATAAGATATCGTTGGTGAAATTTGATATTTTATGTACAGTATATGATATATAATTGGTGTACTTTCATATTTTACTTGCAGTATATAATACCTATTTGGTGTACTTTGATATTTTATGTACAGTGCATAATATATAGGTGTAGTTTCATATTTTATGTACAGTATATGGTATATAATTCCTGAAATTTGATATTATATGTACAGTATATGATATGTATTTGGTGTAATTTGATATTATATGTACAATATATAGTATGTATTTGGTGAAATTTTATATTTTATGTACAGTATATAATATATATTTGGTGTACTTTCATATTTTATGTACAGTATATAGTATATATTAGGTGAAATTTGATTTTTTATGTACATTATATAACAGATATTTGGTGAAATGTGATATTATATGTACAGTATATTATGTTTTTGGTGAAATTTGATATTTTATGTACAGTATATAAGATATATTTGGTGAAATTTTATATTTTATAAACAGTATATATTGTATATTTTGTGTACTTTCATATTTTATGTACAGTGTATAGAATATATTTGGTGACATTTGATATTTTATGTACAGTATGTAATATAAATTTGTTGAAATTTGATATTTTATGTACAGTATGTAATATATATTTGGTGTACTTTCATATTTTAAGTACAGTATAAAATATATACTTGATGTAGTTTCATATTTTATGTACAGAATATAATATATATTTGTTGAAATTTGTTATTTTATGTACAGTATATAATATATATTTGGTGAAATTTGATATTATAGGTACAGTATATAATATATATTTGGTGAAATTTGATATTTTTTGAACTGTATATAATATATATTTGGTGAAATTTCATACTTTATGTACAGTATAAAACATATATTTGGTGAAATTTGATATTTTATGTACAGTATATAATATATATTAGGTGTACTTTCATATTTTATGTGCAGTATAAAATATATACTTGATGTACTTTCATATTTTATGTAAGAAAATAATACATATTTGTTGAAATTTGATATTTTATGTACAGTATATAATTTATATTTGGTGCAATTTTATATTTTATGTACTCTATATCATATATATTTGGTGTACTTACCAGTTTTATGTACAGTATATAATATATATTTGGTGAAATTTGATATTATAGGTACAGTATATAATATATATTTGGTGAAATTTGATATTTTACTTACAGTATATAATATATATTTGCTGTATTTTCATATTTTATGTACAGTATATAATATATATTTGGTGACATTTGATATTTTATGAACAATATGTAAGATATGTTTGTTGAAATTTGAAATTTTGTGTACAGTATATAATTTATATTTGGTGAAATTTGATGTTATAAGTACAGTATATAATATATATTTGGTGAAATTTGATATTTTATGTACAGTATATAATATATATTTGGTGAAATTTGATATTTTATGTACAGTATATAAGATATATTTGGTGAAATTTCATATTTTATATACTATATATATATTTGGTGTACTTTCCTATTTTATGTACATATATAGTATATATTTGGTGAAATTCGATATTTTTTGCACAGTACATAGTAGATATTTGGTGAAATTTGATATTATATGTACAGTATATAGTATACTTTGGGTTAAATTTCATATTTTGTGTACAGTATATAATATATATTTGGTGAAATTTGATATTTTATTTACAGTACATAATATATATTTCGTGAAATTTGATATTTTATATACAGTATGTAATATATATTTGGTGTACTTTCATATTTTATGTACAGTATAAAATATATACCTGATGTACTTTCAAGTTTTATGTGCAGTATATAATAAATATTTGGGGTGCTTACTTATTTTATGTACAGTATATAATACATATTTTGTGAAATTTGATATTTCATCTACTGTATATAAGATATAGTTGGTGAAATTTGATATTTTATCTACAGTATATGATATATAATTGGTGTACTTTCATATTTTACTTGCAGTTTATAACACATATTTGGTGTACTTTCATATTTTATGTACAGTATATAGTATATATTTGTTGACATTTGATATTTTATGTACGGTATATAATATATATTTGTTGAAATTTGATATTTTATGTAAAGTATATAATATATATTTGGTGAAATTTTATATTTTATGTACACTAGATACTATATATTTGGTGTACTTTCATATTTTATGTACAGTACATAGTATATATTTGGTGACATTTGATATTTTATGTACAATATATAAGATATGTTTGTTGAAATTTGATATTTTATGTAGAGTATATAATATATATTTGGTGAAATTTGATATTTTATGTACAGTATATAATATATATTTGGTGAAATTTGATAATTTAGGTACAGTATAAAAGATATATTTGTTGAAATTTGATATTTTATGTACAGTATATAATATATATTTGGTGAAATTTGATATTTCACCCACAGTATATAATATATATTTGATGAAATTTGAGATTTTATGTACGGTATATGATATATATTTGGTGTACTTTCATATTTTACCTATAGTATATAATATATATTTGGTGTACTTTGATATTTTATGCACAGTATATAATATATATTGGTGTAGTTTCATACTTTATGTAGAGTATATAGTATATAATTGCTGAAATTTGATATTTTATATACAGTATATAATATGTATTTTGTGTAATCTGATATTATATGTAAAGTATATAATATATATTTGGTGAAATTTTATATTTTATATAAAGTATATAACATATATTTGGTGTAATTTCATATTTTATGTACAGTATATAGTATATATTTTGTGACATTTGATATTTTATGTACAGTATGTAATATATATTTGCTGAAATTTGATATTTTATTTACAGTAAATAATATATATTTGGTGAAATTTTATATTTTATGAACAGTGTATAATATATATTTGGTGTACTTTCATATTTTATGTACAGTATATAGTATATAGTTGGTGACATTAAATATTTTATGTACAGTAGATAATATATATTTGTTGAAATTTGACATTTTATATACAGTATATAATATATATTTGGTGAAATTTTATATTTTACTTACAGTATATAATATATATTTGGTGTATTTTCATATTTTATGTACAGTATATAATATATATATGGTGACATTTGATATTTTATCAACAATATGTAAGGTATGTTTGTTGAAATTTGATATTTTATGTACAGTATATAATATATATTTGGTGAAATTTATTATAGGTACAGTATATAATATATATTTGGTGAAATTTGATATTTTATGTACGGTATATAATATATATTTGGAGAAATTTGATATTTTATGTACAGTATATAATATATATTTGGTGAAATTTGACATTTTATGTACAGTATATATATATTTGGTGTACTTTCATATTTTATGTACAGTATATAGTATATATTTGGTGAAATTTGATAATTTTTGCACAGTATATAGCAGATATTTGGTGAAATTTGATATTATATGTACAGTATATAATATACTTTGGGTTAAATTTGATATTTTGTCTACATTATATAATATATATTTGGTGAAATTTGATATTTTATGTACAGTATATAATATATACTTGGTGAAATTTGATATTTTATATACAGTATTTAATATATATTTGGTGTACTTTCATATTTTATGTACAGTATAAAATATATTCTTGATGTACTTTCATATTTTATGTACAGCAAATAATACATATTTGTTGTATTTTGATATTTTATATACAGTATATAATATATATTTGGCGAAATTTGATATTAATTGTACAGTATATAATATATATTTGGTGAAATTTGATATTTTATGTGCAGTATATAAAATATATTTGGTGAAATTTGATATTTTATGTACAGTATATAATATATATTTGGTGTACTTTCATATTTTATGTACAGTATAAAATATATACTTGATGTACTTTCAAGTTTTATGTGCAGTATATAATAAATATTTGGGGTTCCTTCATATTTTATGTACAGTATATAATATATATTTTGTGAAATTTGATATTTCATCTACTGTATATAAGATATCGTTGGTGAAATTTGATATTTTATGTACAGTATATGATATATAATTGGTGTACTTTCATATTTTACTTGCAGTATATAATACCTATTTGGTGTACTTTGATATTTTATGTACAGTGCATAATATATAGGTGTAGTTTCATATTTTATGTGCAGTATATGGTATATAATTCCTGAAATTTGATATTATATGTACAGTATATGATATGTATTTGGTGTAATTTGATATTATATGTACAATATATAATATGTATTTGGTGAAATTTTATATTTTATGTACAGTATATAATATATATTTGGTGTACTTTCATATTTTATGTACAGTATATAGTATATATTAGGTGAAATTTGATTTTTTATGTACATTATATAACAGATATTTGGTGAAATGTGATATTATATGTACAGTATATTATGTTTTTGGTGAAATTTGATATTTTATGTACAGTATATAAGATATATTTGCTGAAATTTTATATTTTATAAACAGTATATATTGTATATTTTGTGTACTTTCATATTTTATGTACAGTGTAGAGAATATATTTGGTGACATTTGATATTTTATGTACAGTATGTAATATAAATTTGTTGAAATTTGATATTTTATGTACAGTATGTAATATATATTTGGTGTACTTTCATATTTTAAGTATAGTATAAAATATATACTTGATGTAGTTTCATATTTTATGTACAGAAAATAATATATATTTGTTGAAATTTCTTATTTTATGTACAGTATATAATATATATTTGGTGAAATTTGATATTATAGGTACAGTATATAATATATATTTGGTGAAATTTGATATTTTTTGAACTGTATATAATATATATTTGGTGAAATTTCATACTTTATGTACAGTATAAAACATATATTTGGTGAAATTTGATATTTTATGTACAGTATATAATATATATTAGGTGTACTTTCATATTTTATGTGCAGTATAAAATATATACTTGATGTACTTTCATATTTTATGTAAGAAAATAATATATATTTGTTGAAATTTAATATTTTATGTACAGTATATAATTTATATTTGGTGCAATTTTATGTTTTATGTACTCTATATCATATATATTTGGTGTACTTACCAGTTTTATGTACAGTATATAATATATATTTGGTGAAATTTGATATTTTATGTACAGTATATTATATATATTTGGTGAAATTTGATATTTTATATACAGTAAGTAATATATATTTGGTGTACTTTCATATTTTATGTACAGTATAAAATACATACTTGATGTAGTTTCATATTTTATGTACAGTAAATAATACATATTTTTTGAAATTTAATATTTTATGTACAGTATATAGTATATATTTGGTGACATTTGATATTTTATGTACAGTATGTAATATAAATTTGTTGAAATTTGATATTTTATGTACAGTATATAATATATCTTTGGTGTACTTTCATATTTTATGCAGAGTATAAAATATATACTTGATGTACTTTCAAGTTTTATGGACAGAATACAATATATATTTGGTGTACTTTCATATTTTATATACAGTATATAATATATATTTTGTGAATTTGGATATTTCATGTACTGTATGTTAGACATAATTGGTGAAATTTGATATTTTCTGTACGGTTGATGATATATAACTTGTGTACTTTCATCTTTTACTTGCAGTATATAATACATATTTGGTGTACTTTGATATTTTATGTACAGTATATAATATATATTTGGTGAAATTTGATATTTTACATACGGTATATAATATATATTTGGTGAAATTTGAGATTTTATGTACAGTATATGATATATATTTGGTGTACTTTCATATTTTACTTACAGTATATAATATATCTTTGGTGTACTTTGATATTTTATGTACAGCATATAATATATATTGGTGTATTTTCATATTTTATGTAGAGTATATAGTATATAATTGCTGAAATTTGATATTTTATGTACAGTATATAATATGTATTTTGTGTAATTTGATATTATATGTACAGTATATAATATATATTTGGTGAAATTTGATATTTTACACACAGTATATAATATATATTTGGTGAAATTTGAGATTTTATTTACGGTATATGATATATATTTGGTGTAATTTCATATTTTACTTACAGTATATAATATATATTTGGTGTACTTTGCTATTTTATGTACAGTATATAATATATATTGGTGTAGTTTCATATTTTATGTAGAGTATATAATACATATTTGGTGAAATTTGGTATTTTATATACAGTATGTAATATATATTTGGTGTACTTTCATATTATATGTACAGTATAAAATATATAATTCTACTTTCATATTTGATGTACAGTAATTAATACATATTTGTTGAAATTTGATATTTTATATACAGTATATAATATATATTTGGTGAAATTTCATTTTATATTTACAGTATATAATATATATTTGGTGAAATTTCTTATTTTATGTACAGTATATAATATATATTTGGTGAAATTTGAGATTTTATGTACAGTATGTGATATATATTTGGTGTACTTTCATATTTTACTTACAGTATATAATATATACTTGGTGTACTTTGATATTTTATGTACAGTATATAATATATATTGGTGTAGTTTCATATTTTATGTAGAGTATATAGTATATAATTGCTGAAATTTGATATTTTATATACAGTATATAATATGTATTTTGTGTAATCTGATATTATATGTAAAGTATATAATATATATTTGGTGAAATCTTATATTTTATATACAGTATATAACATATATTTGGTGTAATTTCATATTTTATGTACGGTTTATAGTATATATTTCGTGACATTTGATATTTTATGTACAGTATATAATATATATTTGTTGAAATTTGATATTTTATGTACAGTATATAATATATATTTGCTGAAATTTTATATTTTATGTACAGTGTATAATATATATTTGGTGTACTTTCATATTTTATTTACAGTATATAGTATATATTTGGTGACATTTCATATTTTATGAACAATAGGTAAGATATGTTTGTTGAAATTTGATATTTTATGGACAGTATATAATATATATTGGGTGAAGTTTGATATTATAGGTACAGTATATAATATATATTTGGTGAAATTTGATATTTTATGTACAGTATATAATATATATTTGGTGAAATTTGACATTTTATGTACGGTACATAATATATATTTGGTGTACTTTCATATTTTATGTACAGTATATAGTATATATCTGGTGAAATTTGATATTTTTTGCACAGTATATAGCAGATATTTGGTGAAATTTGATATTATATGTACAGTATATAATATACTTTGGGTTAAATTTGATATTTTATGTACAGTATATAATATATATTTGGTGAAATTTGAGATTTTATGTACAGTATGTGATATATATTTGGTGTACTTTCATATTTTACTTACAGTATATAATATATACTTGGTGTACTTTGATATTTTATGTACAGTATATAATATATATTGGTGTAGTTTCATATTTTATGTAGAGTATATAGTATATAATTGCTGAAATTTGATATTTTATATACAGTATATAATATGTATTTTGTGTAATCTGATATTATATGTAAAGTATATAATATATATTTGGTGAAATTTTATATTTTATATACAGTATATAACATATATTTGGTGTAATTTCATATTTTATGTACGGTTTATAGTATATATTTCGTGACATTTGATATTTTATGTACAGTATATAATATATATTTGTTGAAATTTGATATTTTATGTACAGTATATAATATATATTTGCTGAAATTTTATATTTTATGTACAGTGTATAATATATATTTGGTGTACTTTCATATTTTATGTACAGTATATAGTATATATTTGGTGACATTTCATATTTTATGAACAATAGGTAAGATATGTTTGTTGAAATTTGATATTTTATGGACAGTATATAATATATATTGGGTGAAGTTTGATATTATAGGTACAGTATATAATATATATTTGGTGAAATTTGATATTTTATGTACAGTATATAATATATATTTGGTGAAATTTGACATTTTATGTACGGTACATAATATATATTTGGTGTACTTTCATATTTTATGTACAGTATATAGTATATATCTGGTGAAATTTGATATTTTTTGCACAGTATATAGCAGATATTTGGTGAAATTTGATATTATATGTACAGTATATAATATACTTTGGGTTAAATTTGATATTTTGTGTACAGTATATAATATATATTTGGTGAAATTTGATATTTTATGTACCGTATATAATATATACTTGGTGAAATTTGATATTTTATATACAGTATTTAATATATATTTGGTGTACTTTCATATTTTATGTACAGTATAAAATATATTCTTGATGTACTTTCATATTTTATGTACAGCAAATAATACATATTTGTTGTATTTTGATATTTTATATACAGTATATAATATATATTTGGCGAAATTTGATATTAATTGTACAGTATATAATATATATTTGGTGAAATTTGATATTTTATGTGCAGTATATAAAATATATTTGGTGAAATTTGATATTTTATGTACAGTATATAATATATATTTGGTGTACTTTCATATTTTATGTACAGTATAAAATATATACTTGATGTACTTTCAAGTTTTATGTGCAGTATATAATAAATATTTGGGGTTCCTTCATATTTTATGTACAGTATATAATATATATTTTGTGAAATTTGATATTTCATCTACTGTATATAAGATATCGTTGGTGAAATTTGATATTTTATGTACAGTATATGATATATAATTGGTGTACTTTCATATTTTACTTGCAGTATATAATACCTATTTGGTGTACTTTGATATTTTATGTACAGTGCATAATATATAGGTGTAGTTTCATATTTTATGTACAGTATATGGTATATAATTCCTGAAATTTGATATTATATGTACAGTATATGATATGTATTTGGTGTAATTTGATATTATATGTACAATATATAATATGTATTTGGTGAAATTTTATATTTTATGTACAGTATATAATATATATTTGGTGTACTTTCATATTTTATGTACAGTATATAGTATATATTAGGTGAAATTTGATTTTTTATGTACATTATATAACAGATATTTGGTGAAATGTGATATTATATGTACAGTATATTATGTTTTTGGTGAAATTTGATATTTTATGTACAGTATATAAGATATATTTGGTGAAATTTTATATTTTATAAACAGTATATATTGTATATTTTGTGTACTTTCATATTTTATGTACAGTGTAGAGAATATATTTGGTGACATTTGATATTTTATGTACAGTATGTAATATAAATTTGTTGAAATTTGATATTTTATGTACAGTATGTAATATATATTTGGTGTACTTTCATATTTTAAGTATAGTATAAAATATATACTTGATGTAGTTTCATATTTTATGTACAGAAAATAATATATATTTGTTGAAATTTCTTATTTTATGTACAGTATATAATATATATTTGGTGAAATTTGATATTATAGGTACAGTATATAATATATATTTGGTGAAATTTGATATTTTTTGAACTGTATATAATATATATTTGGTGAAATTTCATACTTTATGTACAGTAGAAAACATATATTTGGTGAAATTTGATATTTTATGTACAGTATATAATATATATTTGGTGTACTTTCATATTTTATGTGCAGTATAAAATATATACTTGATGTACTTTCATATTTTATGTAAGAAAATAATATATATTTGTTGAAATTTAATATTTTATGTACAGTATATAATTTATATTTGGTGCAATTTTATGTTTTATGTACTCTATATCATATATATTTGGTGTACTTACCAGTTTTATGTACAGTATATAATATATATTTGGTGAAATTTGATATTTTATGTACAGTATATTATATATATTTGGTGAAATTTGATATTTTATATACAGTAAGTAATATATATTTGGTGTACTTTCATATTTTATGTACAGTATAAAATACATACTTGATGTAGTTTCATATTTTATGTACAGTAAATAATACATATTTTTTGAAATTTAATATTTTATGTACAGTATATAGTATATATTTGGTGACATTTGATATTTTATGTACAGTATGTAATATAAATTTGTTGAAATTTGATATTTTATGTACAGTATATAATATATCTTTGGTGTACTTTCATATTTTATGCAGAGTATAAAATATATACTTGATGTACTTTCAAGTTTTATGGACAGAATACAATATATATTTGGTGTACTTTCATATTTTATATACAGTATATAATATATATTTTGTGAATTTGGATATTTCATGTACTGTATGTTAGACATAATTGGTGAAATTTGATATTTTCTGTACGGTTGATGATATATAACTTGTGTACTTTCATCTTTTACTTGCAGTATATAATACATATTTGGTGTACTTTGATATTTTATGTACAGTATATAATATATATTTGGTGAAATTTGATATTTTACATACGGTATATAATATATATTTGGTGAAATTTGAGATTTTATGTACAGTATATGATATATATTTGGTGTACTTTCATATTTTACTTACAGTATATAATATATCTTTGGTGTACTTTGATATTTTATGTACAGCATATAATATATATTGGTGTATTTTCATATTTTATGTAGAGTATATAGTATATAATTGCTGAAATTTGATATTTTATGTACAGTATATAATATGTATTTTGTGTAATTTGATATTATATGTACAGTATATAATATATATTTGGTGAAATTTGATATTTTACACACAGTATATAATATATATTTGGTGAAATTTGAGATTTTATTTACGGTATATGATATATATTTGGTGTAATTTCATATTTTACTTACAGTATATAATATATATTTGGTGTACTTTGCTATTTTATGTACAGTATATAATATATATTGGTGTAGTTTCATATTTTATGTAGAGTATATAATACATATTTGGTGAAATTTGGTATTTTATATACAGTATGTAATATATATTTGGTGTACTTTCATATTATATGTACAGTATAAAATATATAATTCTACTTTCATATTTGATGTACAGTAATTAATACATATTTGTTGAAATTTGATATTTTATATACAGTATATAATATATATTTGGTGAAATTTCATTTTATATTTACAGTATATAATATATATTTGGTGAAATTTCTTATTTTATGTACAGTATATAATATATATTTGGTGAAATTTGAGATTTTATGTACAGTATGTGATATATATTTGGTGTACTTTCATATTTTACTTACAGTATATAATATATACTTGGTGTACTTTGATATTTTATGTACAGTATATAATATATATTGGTGTAGTTTCATATTTTATGTAGAGTATATAGTATATAATTGCTGAAATTTGATATTTTATATACAGTATATAATATGTATTTTGTGTAATCTGATATTATATGTAAAGTATATAATATATATTTGGTGAAATCTTATATTTTATATACAGTATATAACATATATTTGGTGTAATTTCATATTTTATGTACGGTTTATAGTATATATTTCGTGACATTTGATATTTTATGTACAGTATATAATATATATTTGTTGAAATTTGATATTTTATGTACAGTATATAATATATATTTGCTGAAATTTTATATTTTATGTACAGTGTATAATATATATTTGGTGTACTTTCATATTTTATTTACAGTATATAGTATATATTTGGTGACATTTCATATTTTATGAACAATAGGTAAGATATGTTTGTTGAAATTTGATATTTTATGGACAGTATATAATATATATTGGGTGAAGTTTGATATTATAGGTACAGTATATAATATATATTTGGTGAAATTTGATATTTTATGTACAGTATATAATATATATTTGGTGAAATTTGACATTTTATGTACGGTACATAATATATATTTGGTGTACTTTCATATTTTATGTACAGTATATAGTATATATCTGGTGAAATTTGATATTTTTTGCACAGTATATAGCAGATATTTGGTGAAATTTGATATTATATGTACAGTATATAATATACTTTGGGTTAAATTTGATATTTTATGTACAGTATATAATATATATTTGTTGAAATTTGAGATTTTATGTACAGTATGTGATATATATTTGGTGTACTTTCATATTTTACTTACAGTATATAATATATACTTGGTGTACTTTGATATTTTATGTACAGTATATAATATATATTGGTGTAGTTTCATATTTTATGTAGAGTATATAGTATATAATTGCTGAAATTTGATATTTTATATACAGTATATAATATGTATTTTGTGTAATCTGATATTATATGTAAAGTATATAATATATATTTGGTGAAATTTTATATTTTATATACAGTATATAACATATATTTGGTGTAATTTCATATTTTATGTACGGTTTATAGTATATATTTCGTGACATTTGATATCTTATGTACAGTATATAATATATATTTGTTGAAATTTGATATTTTATGTACAGTATATAATATATATTTGCTGAAATTTTATATTTTATGTACAGTGTATAATATATATTTGGTGTACTTTCATATTTTATGTACAGTATATAGTATATATTTGGTGACATTTCATATTTTATGAACAATAGGTAAGATATGTTTGTTGAAATTTGATATTTTATGGACAGTATATAATATATATTGGGTGAAGTTTGATATTATAGGTACAGTATATAATATATATTTGGTGAAATTTGATATTTTATGTACAGTATATAATATATATTTGGTGAAATTTGACATTTTATGTACGGTACATAATATATATTTGGTGTACTTTCATATTTTATGTACAGTATATAGTATATATCTGGTGAAATTTGATATTTTTTGCACAGTATATAGCAGATATTTGGTGAAATTTGATATTATATGTACAGTATATAATATACTTTGGGTTAAATTTGATATTTTGTGTACAGTATATAATATATATTTGGTGAAATTTGATATTTTATGTACCGTATATAATATATACTTGGTGAAATTTGATATTTTATATACAGTATTTAATATATATTTGGTGTACTTTCATATTTTATGTACAGTATAAAATACATACTTGATGTACTTTCATATTTTATGTACAGCAAATAATACATATTTGTTGAAATTTGATATTTTATATACAGTATATAATATATATTTGGCGAAATTTGATATTAATTGTACAGTATATAATATATATTTGGTGAAATTTGATATTTTATGTACAGTATATAAAATATATTTGGTGAAATTTGATATTTTATGTACAGTATATAATATATATTTGGTGTACTTTCATATTTTATGTACAGTATAAAATATATACCTGATGTACTTTCAAGTTTTATGTGCAGTATATAATAAATATTTGGGGTGCTTACTTATTTTATGTACAGTATATAATACATATTTTGTGAAATTTGATATTTCATCTACTGTATATAAGATATAGTTGGTGAAATTTGATATTTTATCTACAGTATATGATATATAATTGGTGTACTTTCATATTTTACTTGCAGTTTATAACACATATTTGGTGTACTTTCATATTTTATGTACAGTATATAGTATATATTTGTTGACATTTGATATTTAATGTACGGTATATAATATATATTTGTTGAAATTTGATATTTTATGGAAAGTATATAATATATATTTGGTGAAATTTTATATTTTATGTACACTAGATACTATATATTTGGTGTACTTTCATATTTTATGTACAGTATATAGTATATATTTGGTGACATTTGATATTTTATGTACAATATATAAGATATGTTTGTTGAAATTTGATATTTTATGTACAGTATATAATATATATTTGGTGAAATTTCATATTTTATGTACAGTATATAATATATATTTGGTGAAATTTGATAATTTAAGTACAGTATAAAAGATATATTTGGTGAAATTTGATATTTTATGTACAGTATATAATATATATTTGGTGAAATTTGATATTTCACCCACAGTATATAATATATATTTGATGAAATTTGAGATTTTATGTACGGTATATGATATATATTTGGTGTACTTTCATATTTTACTTATAGTATATAATATATATTTGGTGTACTTTGATATTTTATGCACAGTATATAATATATATTGGTGTAGTTTCATACTTTATGTAGAGTATATAGTATATAATTGCTGAAATTTGATATTTTATATACAGTATATAATATGTATTTTGTGTAATCTGATATTATATGTAAAGTATATAATATATATTTGGTGAAATTTTATATTTTATATAAAGTATATAACATATATTTGGTGTAATTTCATATTTTATGTACAGTATATAGTATATATTTGGTGACATTTGATATTTTATGTACAGTATATAATATATATTTGCTGAAATTTGATATTTTATTTACAGTAAATAATATATATTTGGTGAAATTTTATATTTTATGAACAGTGTATAATATATATTTGGTGTACTTTCATATTTTATGTACAGTGTATAGTATATAGTTGGTGACATTAAATATTTTATGTACAGTAGAAAATATATATTTGTTGAAATTTGACATTTTATATACAGTATATAATATATATTTGGTGAAATTTTATATTTTACTTACAGTATATAATATATATTTGGTGTATTTTCATATTTTATGTACAGTATATAATATATATATGGTGACATTTGATATTTTATCAACAATATGTAAGATATGTTTGTTGAAATTTGATATTTTATGTACAGTATATAATATATATTTGCTGAAATTTATTATAGGTACAGTATATAATATATATTTGGTGAAATTTGATATTTTATGTACGGTATATAATATATATTTGGTGAAATTTGATATTTTATGTACAGTATATAATATATATTTGGTGAAATTTGACATTTTATGTACAGTATATATATATTTGGTGTACTTTCATATTTTATGTACAGTATATAGTATATATTTGGTGAAATTTGATATTTTTTGCACAGTATATAGCAGATATTTGGTGAAATTTGATATTATATGTACAGTATGTAATATACTTTGGGTTAAATTTGATATTTTGTCTACATTATATAATATATATTTGGTGAAATTTGATATTTTATGTACAGTATATAATATATACTTGGTGAAATTTGATATTTTATATACAGTATTTAATATATATTTGGTGTACTTTCATATTTTATGTACAGTATAAAATATATTCTTGATGTACTTTCATATTTTATGTACAGCAAATAATACATATTTGTTGTATTTTGATATTTTATATACAGTATATAATATATATTTGGCGAAATTTGATATTAATTGTACAGTATATAATATATATTTGGTGAAATTTGATATTTTATGTGCAGTATATAAAATATATTTGGTGAAATTTGATATTTTATGTACAGTATATAATATATATTTGGTGTACTTTCATATTTTATGTACAGTATAAAATATATACTTGATGTACTTTCAAGTTTTATGTGCAGTATATAATAAATATTTGGGGTTCCTTCATATTTTATGTACAGTATATAATATATATTTTGTGAAATTTAATATTTCATCTACTGTATACAAGATATCGTTGGTGAAATTTGATATTTTATGTACAGTATATGATATATAATTGGTGTACTCTCATATTTTACTTGCAGTATATAATACCTATTTGGTGTACTTTGATATTTTATGTACAGTGCATAATATATAGGTGTAGTTTCATATTTTATGTACAGTATATGGTATATAATTCCTGAAATTTGATATTATATGTACAGTATATGATATGTATTTGGTGTAATTTGATATTATATGTACAATATATAATATGTATTTGGTGAAATTTTATATTTTATGTACAGTATATAATATATATTTGGTGTACTTTCATATTTTATGTACAGTATATAGTATATATTAGGTGAAATTTGATTTTTTATGTACATTATATAACAGATATTTGGTGAAATGTGATATTATATGTACAGTATATTATGTTTTTGGTGAAATTTGATATTTTATGTACAGTATATAAGATATATTTGGTGAAATTTTATATTTTATAAACAGTATATATTGTATATTTTGTGTACTTTCATATTTTATGTACAGTGTATAGAATATATTTGGTGACATTTGATATTTTATGTACAGTATGTAATATAAATTTGTTGAAATTTGATATTTTATGTACAGTATGTAATATATATTTGGAGTACTTTCATATTTTACTTACAGTATATAATATATATTTGGTGTACTTTGCTATTTTATGTACAGTATATACTATATATTGGTGTAGTTTCATATTTTATGTAGAGTATATAATACATATTTGGTGAAATTTGGTATTTTATATACAGTATGTAATATATATTTGGTGTACTTTCATATTATATGTACAGTATAAAATATATAATTCTTCTTTCATATTTTATGTACAGTAATTAATACATATTTGTTGAAATTTGATATTTTATATACAGTATATAATATATATTTGGTGAAATTTCATATTATATTTACAGTATATAATATATATTTGGTGAAATTTCTTATTTTATGTACAGTATATAATATATATTTGGTGAAATTTGAGATTTTATGTACAGTATGTGGTATATATTTGGTGTACTTTCATATTTTACTTACAGTATATAATATATACTTGGTGTACTTTGATATTTTATGTACAGTATATAATATATATTGGTGTAGTTTCATATTTTATGTAGAGTATATAGTATATAATTGCTCAAATTTGATATTTTATATACAGTATATAATATGTATTTTGTGTAATCTGATATTATATGTAAAGTATATAATATATATTTGGTGAAATTTTATATTTTATATACAGTATATAACATATATTTGGTGTAATTTCATATTTTATGTACGGTTTATAGTATATATTTCGTGACATTTGATATTTTATGTACAGTATATAATATATATTTGTTGAAATTTGATATTTTATGTACAGTATATAATATATATTTGCTGAAATTTTATATTTTATGTACAGTGTATAATATATATTTGGTGTACTTTCATATTTTATGTACAGTATATAGTATATATTTGGTGACATTTCATATTTTATGAACAATAGGTAAGATATGTTTGTTGAAATTTGATATTTTATGGACAGTATATAATATATATTTGGTGAAGTTTGATATTATAGGTACTGTATATAATATATATTTGGTGAAATTTGATATTTTATGTACAGTATATAATATATATTTGGTGAAATTTGATATTTTATGTACGGTACATAATATATATTTGGTGTACTTTCAAATTTTATGTACAGTATATAGTATATATCTGGTGAAATTTGATATTTTTTGCACAGTATATAGCAGATATTTGGTGAAATTTGATATTATATGTACAGTATATAATATGCTTTGGGTTAAATTTGATATTTTGTGTACAGTATATAATATATATTTGGTGAAATTTGATATTTTATGTACAGTATATAATATATATTTGGTGAAATTTGATATTTTATATACAGTATCTAATATATATTTGGTGTACTTTCATATTTTATGTACAGTATAAAATATATACTTGATGTACTTTCATATTTTATGTACAGCAAATAATACATATTTGTTGAAATTTGATATTTTATATACAGTATATAATATATATTTGGCGAAATTTGATATTAATTGTACAGTATATAATATATATTTGGTGAAATTTGATATTTTATGTACAGTATATAAAATATATTTGGTGAAATTTGATATTTTATGTACAGTATATAATATATATTTGGTGTACTTTCATATTTTATGTACAGTATAAAATATATACCTGATGTACTTTCAAGTTTTATGTGCAGTATATAATAAATATTTGGGGTGCTTACTTATTTTATGTACAGTATATAATACATATTTTGTGAAATTTGATATTTCATCTACTGTATATAAGATATAGTTGGTGAAATTTGATATTTTATCTACAGTATATGATATATAATTGGTGTACTTTCATATTTTACTTGCAGTTTATAACACATATTTGGTGTACTTTCATATTTTATGTACAGTATATAGTATATATTTGTTGACATTTGATATTTTATGTACGGTATATAATATATATTTGTTGAAATTTGATATTTTATGTAAAGTATATAATATATATTTGGTGAAATTTTATATTTTATGTACACTAGATACTATATATTTGGTGTACTTTCATATTTTATGTACAGTATATAGTATATATTTGGTGACATTTGATATTTTATGTACAATATATAAGATATGTTTGTTGAAATTTGATATTTTATGTACAGTATATAATATATATTTGGTGAAATTTCATATTTTATGTACAGTATATAATATGTATTTGGTGAAATTTGATAATTTAAGTACAGTATAAAAGATATATTTGGTGAAATTTGATATTTTATGTACAGTATATAATATATATTTGGTGAAATTTGATATTTCACCCACAGTATATAATATATATTTGATGAAATTTGAGATTTTATGTACGGTATATGATATATATTTGGTGTACTTTCATATTTTACTTATAGTATATAATATATATTTGGTGTACTTTGATATTTTATGCACAGTATATAATATATATTGGTGTAGTTTCATACTTTATGTAGAGTATATAGTATATAATTGCTGAAATTTGATATTTTATATACAGTATATAATATGTATTTTGTGTAATCTGATATTATATGTAAAGTATATAATATATATTTGGTGAAATTTTATATTTTATATAAAGTATATAACATATATTTGGTGTAATTTCATATTTTATGTACAGTATATAGTATATATTTGGTGACATTTGATATTTTATGTACAGTATATAATATATATTTGCTGAAATTTGATATTTTATTTACAGTAAATAATATATATTTGGTGAAATTTTATATTTTATGAACAGTGTATAATATATATTTGGTGTACTTTCATATTTTATGTACAGTATATAGTATATAGTTGGTGACATTAAATATTTTATGTACAGTAGAAAATATATATTTGTTGAAATTTGACATTTTATATACAGTATATAATATATATTTGGTGAAATTTTATATTTTACTTACAGTATATAATATATATTTGGTGTATTTTCATATTTTATGTACAGTATATAATATATATATGGTGACATTTGATATTTTATCAACAATATGTAAGATATGTTTGTTGAAATTTGATATTTTATGTACAGTATATAATATATATTTGGTGAAATTTATTATAGGTACAGTATATAATATATATTTGGTGAAATTTGATATTTTATGTACGGTATATAATATATATTTGGTGAAATTTGATATTTTATGTACAGTATATAATATATATTTGGTGAAATTTGACATTTTATGTACAGTATATATATATTTGGTGTACTTTCATATTTTATGTACAGTATATAGTATATATTTGGTGAAATTTGATATTTTTTGCACAGTATATAGCAGATATTTGGTGAAATTTGATATTATATGTACAGTATATAATATACTTTGGGTTAAATTTGATATTTTGTCTACATTATATAATATATATTTGGTGAAATTTGATATTTTATGTACAGTATATAATATATACTTGGTGAAATTTGATATTTTATATACAGTATTTAATATATATTTGGTGTACTTTCATATTTTATGTACAGTATAAAATATATTCTTGATGTACTTTCATATTTTATGTACAGCAAATAATACATATTTGTTGTATTTTGATATTTTATATACAGTATATAATATATATTTGGCGAAATTTGATATTAATTGTACAGTATATAATATATATTTGGTGAAATTTGATATTTTATGTGCAGTATATAAAATATATTTGGTGAAATTTGATATTTTATGTACAGTATATAATATATATTTGGTGTACTTTCATATTTTATGTACAGTATATAGTATATATTAGGTGAAATTTGATTTTTTATGTACATTATATAACAGATATTTGGTGAAATGTGATATTATATGTACAGTATATTATGTTTTTGGTGAAATTTGATATTTTATGTACAGTATATAAGATATATTTGGTGAAATTTTATATTTTATAAACAGTATATATTGTATATTTTGTGTACTTTCATATTTTATGTACAGTGTATAGAATATATTTGGTGACATTTGATATTTTATGTACAGTATGTAATATAAATTTGTTGAAATTTGATATTTTATGTACAGTATGTAATATATATTTGGTGTACTTTCATATTTTAAGTACAGTATAAAATATATACTTGATGTAGTTTCATATTTTATGTACAGAAAATAATATATATTTGTTGAAATTTCTTATTTTATGTACAGTATATAATATATATTTGGTGAAATTTGATATTATAGGTACAGTATATAATATATATTTGGTGAAATTTGATATTTTTTGAACTGTATATAATATATATTTGGTGAAATTTCATACTTTATGTACAGTATAAAACATATATTTGGTGAAATTTGATATTTTATTTACAGTATATAATATATATTTGGTGTACTTTCATATTTTATGTGCAGTATAAAATATATACTTGATGTACTTTCATATTTTATGTAAGAAAATAATATATATTTGTTGAAATTTGATATTTTATGTACAGTATATAATTTATATTTGGTGCAATTTTATGTTTTATGTACTCTATATCATATATATTTGGTGTACTTACCAGTTTTATGTACAGTATATAATATATATTTGGTGAAATTTGATATTTTATGTACAGTATATTATATATATTTGGTGAAATTTGATATTTTATATACAGTAAGTAATATATATTTGGTGTACTTTCATATTTTATGTACAGTATAAAATACATACTTGATGTAGTTTCATATTTTATGTACAGTAAATAATACATATTTTTTGAAATTTAATATTTTATGTACAGTATATAGTATATATTTGGTGACATTTGATATTTTATGTACAGTATGTAATATAAATTTGTTGAAATTTGATATTTTATGTACAGTATATAATATATCTTTGGTGTACTTTCATATTTTATGCAGAGTATAAAATATATACTTGATGTACTTTCAAGTTTTATGGACAGAATACAATATATATTTGGTGTACTTTCATATTTTATATACAGTATATAATATATATTTTGTGAATTTGGATATTTCATGTACTGTATGTTAGACATAATTGGTGAAATTTGATATTTTCTGTACGGTTGATGATATATAACTTCTGTACTTTCATCTTTTACTTGCAGTATATAATACATATTTGGTGTACTTTGATATTTTATGTACAGTATATAATATATATTTGGTGAAATTTGATATTTTACATACGGTATATAATATATATTTGGTGAAATTTGAGATTTTATGTACAGTATATGATATATATTTGGTGTACTTTCATATTTCACTTACAGTATATAATATATCTTTGGTGTACTTTGATAGTTTATGTACAGCATATAATATATATTGGTGTATTTTCATATTTTATGTAGAGTATATAGTATATAATTACTGAAATTTGATATTTTATGTACAGTATATAATATGTATTTTGTGTAATTTGATATTATATGTACAGTATATAATATATATTTGGTGAAATTTGATATTTTACACACAGTATATAATATATATTTGGTGAAATTTGAGATTTTATGTACGGTATATGATATATATTTGGTGTAATTTCATATTTTACTTACAGTATATAATATATATTTGGTGTACTTTGCTATTTTATGTACAGTATATAATATATATTGGTGTAGTTTCATATTTTATGTAGAGTATATAATACATATTTGGTGAAATTTGGTATTTTATATACAGTATGTAATATATATTTGGTGTACTTTCATATTATATGTACAGTATAAAATATATAATTCTACTTTCATATTTTATGTACAGTAATTAATACATATTTGTTGAAATTTGATATTTTATATACAGTATATAATATATATTTGGTGAAATTTCATATTATATTTACAGTATATAATATATATTTGGTGAAATTTCTTATTTTATGTACAGTATATAATATATATTTGGTGAAATTTGAGATTTTATGTACAGTATGTGATATATATTTGGTGTACTTTCATATTTTACTTACAGTATATAATATATACTTGGTGTACTTTGATATTTTATGTACAGTATATAATATATATTGGTGTAGTTTCATATTTTATGTAGAGTATATAGTATATAATTGCTGAAATTTGATATTTTATATACAGTATATAATATGTATTTTGTGTAATCTGATATTATATGTAAAGTATATAATATATATTTGGTGAAATTTTATATTTTATATACAGTATATAACATATATTTGGTGTAATTTCATATTTTATGTACGGTTTATAGTATATATTTCGTGACATTTGATATTTTATGTACAGTATATAATATATATTTGTTGAAATTTGATATTTTATGTACAGAATATAATATATATTTGCTGAAATTTTATATTTTATGTACAGTGTATAATATATATTTGGTGTACTTTCATATTTTATGTACAGTATATAGTATATATTTGGTGACATTTCATATTTTATGAACAATAGGTAAGATATGTTTGTTGAAATTTGATATTTTATGGACAGTATATAATATATATTGGGTGAAGTTTGATATTATAGGTACAGTATATAATATATATTTGGTGAAATTTGACATTTTATGTACGGTACATAATATATATTTGGTGTACTTTCATATTTTATGTACAGTATATAGTATATATCTGGTGAAATTTGATATTTTTTGCACAGTATATAGCAGATATTTGGTGAAATTTGATATTATATGTACAGTATATAATATACTTTGGGTTAAATTTGATATTTTGTGTACAGTATATAATATATATTTGGTGAAATTTGATATTTTATGTACAGTATATAATATATACTTGGTGAAATTTGATATTTTATATACAGTATTTAATATATATTTGGTGTACTTTCATATTTTATGTACAGTATAAAATATATACTTGATGTACTTTCATATTTTATGTACAGCAAATAATACATATTTGTTGAAATTTGATATTTTATATACAGTATATAATATATATTTGGCGAAATTTGATGTTAATTGTACAGTATATAATATATATTTGGTGAAATTTGATATTTTATGTACAGTATATAAAATATATTTGGTGAAATTTGATATTTTATGTACAGTATATAATATATATTTGGTGTACTTTCATATTTTATGTACAGTATAAAATATATACCTGATGTACTTTCAAGTTTTATGTGCAGTATATAATAAATATTTGGGGTGCTTACTTATTTTATGTACAGTATATAATACATATTTTGTGAAATTTGATATTTCATCTACTGTATATAAGATATAGTTGGTGAAATTTGATATTTTATCTACAGTATATGATATATAATTGGTGTACTTTCATATTTTACTTGCAGTTTATAACACATATTTGGTGTACTTTCATATTTTATGTACAGTATATAGTATATATTTGTTGACATTTGATATTTTATGTACGGTATATAATATATATTTGTTGAAATTTGATATTTTATGTAAAGTATATAATATATATTTGGTGAAATTTTATATTTTATGTACACTAGATACTATATATTTGGTGTACTTTCATATTTTATGTACAGTATATAGTATATATTTGGTGACATTTGATATTTTATGTACAATATATAAGATATGTTTGTTGAAATTTGATATTTTATGTACAGTATATAATATATATTTGGTGAAATTTGATATTTTATGTACAGTATATAATATATATTTGGTGAAATTTGATAATTTAGGTACAGTATAAAAGATATATTTGTTGAAATTTGATATTTTATGTACAGTATATAATATATATTTGGTGAAATTTGATATTTCACCCACAGTATATAATATATATTTGATGAAATTTGAGATTTTATGTACGGTATATGATATATATTTGGTGTACTTTCATATTTTACCTATAGTATATAATATATATTTGGTGTACTTTGATATTTTATGCACAGTATATAATATATATTGGTGTAGTTTCATACTTTATGTAGAGTATATAGTATATAATTGCTGAAATTTGATATTTTATATACAGTATATAATATGTATTTTGTGTAATCTGATATTATATGTAAAGTATATAATATATATTTGGTGAAATTTTATATTTTATATAAAGTATATAACATATATTTGGTGTAATTTCATATTTTATATACAGTATATAGTATATATTTTGTGACATTTGATATTTTATGTACAGTATGTAATATATATTTGCTGAAATTTGATATTTTATTTACAGTAAATAATATATATTTGGTGAAATTTTATATTTTATGAACAGTGTATAATATATATTTGGTGTACTTTCATATTTTATGTACAGTATATAGTATATAGTTGGTGACATTAAATATTTTATGTACAGTAGATAATATATATTTGTTGAAATTTGACATTTTATATACAGTATATAATATATATTTGGTGAAATTTTATATTTTACTTACAGTATATAATATATATTTGGTGTATTTTCATATTTTATGTACAGTATATAATATATATATGGTGACATTTGATATTTTATCAACAATATGTAAGATATGTTTGTTGAAATTTGATATTTTATGTACAGTATATAATATATATTTGGTGAAATTTATTATAGGTACAGTATATAATATATATTTGGTGAAATTTGATATTTTATGTACGGTATATAATATATATTTGGTGAAATTTGATATTTTATGTACAGTATATAATATATATTTGGTGAAATTTGACATTTTATGTACAGTATATATATATTTGGTGTACTTTCATATTTTATGTACAGTATATAGTATATATTTGGTGAAATTTGATATTTTTTGCACAGTATATAGCAGATATTTGGTGAAATTTGATATTATATGTACAGTATATAATATACTTTGGGTTAAATTTGATATTTTGTCTACATTATATAATATATATTTGGTGAAATTTGATATTTTATGTACAGTATATAATATATACTTGGTGAAATTTGATATTTTATATACAGTATTTAATATATATTTGGTGTACTTTCATATTTTATGTACAGTATAAAATATATTCTTGATGTACTTTCAAATTTTATGTACAGCAAATAATACATATTTGTTGTATTTTGATATTTTATATACAGTATATAATATATATTTGGCGAAATTTGATATTAATTGTACAGTATATAATATATATTTGGTGAAATTTGATATTTTATGTGCAGTATATAAAATATATTTGGTGAAATTTGATATTTTATGTACAGTATATAATATATATTTGGTGTACTTTCATATTTTATGTACAGTATATAGTATATATTAGGTGAAATTTGATTTTTTATGTACATTATATAACAGATATTTGGTGAAATGTGATATTATATGTACAGTATATTATGTTTTTGGTGAAATTTGATATTTTATGTACAGTATATAAGATATATTTGGTGAAATTTTATATTTTATAAACAGTATATATTGTATATTTTGTGTACTTTCATATTTTATGTACAGTGTATAGAATATATTTGGTGACATTTGATATTTTATGTACAGTATGTAATATAAATTTGTTGAAATTTGATATTTTATGTACAGTATGTAATATATATTTGGTGTACTTTCATATTTTAAGTACAGTATAAAATATATACTTGATGTAGTTTCATATTTTATGTACAGAAAATAATATATATTTGTTGAAATTTCTTATTTTATGTACAGTATATAATATATATTTGGTGAAATTTGATATTATAGGTACAGTATATAATATATATTTGGTGAAATTTGATATTTTTTGAACTGTATATAATATATATTTGGTGAAATTTCATACTTTATGTACAGTATAAAACATATATTTGGTGAAATTTGATATTTTATTTACAGTATATAATATATATTTGGTGTACTTTCATATTTTATGTGCAGTATAAAATATATACTTGATGTACTTTCATATTTTATGTAAGAAAATAATATATATTTGTTGAAATTTGATATTTTATGTACAGTATATAATTTATATTTGGTGCAATTTTATGTTTTATGTACTCTATATCATATATATTTGGTGTACTTACCAGTTTTATGTACAGTATATAATATATATTTGGTGAAATTTGATATTTTATGTACAGTATATTATATATATTTGGTGAAATTTGATATTTTATATACAGTAAGTAATATATATTTGGTGTACTTTCATATTTTATGTACAGTATAAAATACATACTTGATGTAGTTTCATATTTTATGTACAGTAAATAATACATATTTTTTGAAATTTAATATTTTATGTACAGTATATAGTATATATTTGGTGACATTTGATATTTTATGTACAGTATGTAATATAAATTTGTTGAAATTTGATATTTTATGTACAGTATATAATATATCTTTGGTGTACTTTCATATTTTATGCAGAGTATAAAATATATACTTGATGTACTTTCAAGTTTTATGGACAGAATACAATATATATTTGGTGTACTTTCATATTTTATATACAGTATATAATATATATTTTGTGAATTTGGATATTTCATGTACTGTATGTTAGACATAATTGGTGAAATTTGATATTTTCTGTACGGTTGATGATATATAACTTGTGTACTTTCATCTTTTACTTGCAGTATATAATACATATTTGGTGTACTTTGATATTTTATGTACAGTATATAATATATATTTGGTGAAATTTGATATTTTACATACGGTATATAATATATATTTGGTGAAATTTGAGATTTTATGTACAGTATATGATATATATTTGGTGTACTTTCATATTTCACTTACAGTATATAATATATCTTTGGTGTACTTTGATATTTTATGTACAGCATATAATATATATTGGTGTATTTTCATATTTTATGTAGAGTATATAGTATATAATTACTGAAATTTGATATTTTATGTACAGTATATAATATGTATTTTGTGTAATTTGATATTATATGTACAGTATATAATATATATTTGGTGAAATTTGATATTTTACACACAGTATATAATATATATTTGGTGAAATTTGAGATTTTATGTACGGTATATGATATATATTTGGTGTAATTTCATATTTTACTTACAGTATATAATATATATTTGGTGTACTTTGCTATTTTATGTACAGTATATAATATATATTGGTGTAGTTTCATATTTTATGTAGAGTATATAATACATATTTGGTGAAATTTGGTATTTTATATACAGTATGTAATATATATTTGGTGTACTTTCATATTATATGTACAGTATAAAATATATAATTCTACTTTCATATTTTATGTACAGTAATTAATACATATTTGTTGAAATTTGATATTTTATATACAGTATATAATATATATTTGGTGAAATTTCATATTATATTTACAGTATATAATATATATTTGGTGAAATTTCTTATTTTATGTACAGTATATAATATATATTTGGTGAAATTTGAGATTTTATGTACAGTATGTGATATATATTTGGTGTACTTTCATATTTTACTTACAGTATATAATATATACTTGGTGTACTTTGATATTTTATGTACAGTATATAATATATATTGGTGTAGTTTCATATTTTATGTAGAGTATATAGTATATAATTGCTGAAATTTGATATTTTATATACAGTATATAATATGTATTTTGTGTAATCTGATATTATATGTAAAGTATATAATATATATTTGGTGAAATTTTATATTTTATATACAGTATATAACATATATTTGGTGTAATTTCATATTTTATGTACGGTTTATAGTATATATTTCGTGACATTTGATATTTTATGTACAGTATATAATATATATTTGTTGAAATTTGATATTTTATGTACAGAATATAATATATATTTGCTGAAATTTTATATTTTATGTACAGTGTATAATATATATTTGGTGTACTTTCATATTTTATGTACAGTATATAGTATATATTTGGTGACATTTCATATTTTATGAACAATAGGTAAGATATGTTTGTTGAAATTTGATATTTTATGGACAGTATATAATATATATTGGGTGAAGTTTGATATTATAGGTACAGTATATAATATATATTTGGTGAAATTTGACATTTAATGTACGGTACATAATATATATTTGGTGTACTTTCATATTTTATGTACAGTATATAGTATATATCTGGTGAAATTTGATATTTTTTGCACAGTATATAGCAGATATTTGGTGAAATTTGATATTATATGTACAGTATATAATATACTTTGGGTTAAATTTGATATTTTGTGTACAGTATATAATATATATTTGGTGAAATTTGATATTTTATGTACAGTATATAATATATACTTGGTGAAATTTGATATTTTATATACAGTATTTAATATATATTTGGTGTACTTTCATATTTTATGTACAGTATAAAATATATACTTGATGTACTTTCATATTTTATGTACAGCAAATACATATTTGTTGAAATTTGATATTTTATATACAGTATATAATATATATTTGGCGAAATTTGATATTAATTGTACAGTATATAATATATATTTGGTGAAATTTGATATTTTATGTACAGTATAAAAAATATATTTGGTGAAATTTGATATTTTATGTACAGTATATAATATATATTTGGTGTACTTTCATATTTTATGTACAGTATAAAATATATACCTGATGTACTTTCAAGTTTTATGTGCAGTATATAATAAATATTTGGGGTGCTTACTTATTTTATGTACAGTATATAATACATATTTTGTGAAATTTGATATTTCATCTACTGTATATAAGATATAGTTGGTGAAATTTGATATTTTATCTACAGTATATGATATATAATTGGTGTACTTTCATATTTTACTTGCAGTTTATAACACACATTTGGTGTATTTTCATATTTTATGTACAGTATATAGTATATATTTGTTGACATTTGATATTTTATGTACGGTATATAATATATATTTGTTGAAATTTGATATTTTATGTAAAGTATATAATATATATTTGGTGAAATTTTATATTTTATGTACACTAGATACTATATATTTGGTGTACTTTCATATTTTATGTACAGTATATAGTATATATTTGGTGACATTTGATATTTTATGTACAATATATAAGATATGTTTGTTGAAATTTGATATTTTATGTACAGTATATAATATATATTTGGTGAAATTTGATATTTTATGTACAGTATATAATATATATTTGGTGAAATTTGATAATTTAGGTACAGTATAAAAGATATATTTGTTGAAATTTGATATTTTATGTACAGTATATAATATATATTTGGTGAAATTTGATATTTCACCCACAGTATATAATATATATTTGATGAAATTTGAGATTTTATGTACGGTATATGATATATATTTGGTGTACTTTCATATTTTACCTATAGTATATAATATATATTTGGTGTACTTTGATATTTTATGCACAGTATATAATATATATTGGTGTAGTTTCATACTTTATGTAGAGTATATAGTATATAATTGCTGAAATTTGATATTTTATATACAGTATATAATATGTATTTTGTGTAATCTGATATTATATGTAAAGTATATAATATATATTTGGTGAAATTTTATATTTTATATAAAGTATATAACATATATTTGGTGTAATTTCATATTTTATATACAGTATATAGTATATATTTTGTGACATTTGATATTTTATGTACAGTATGTAATATATATTTGCTGAAATTTGATATTTTATTTACAGTAAATAATATATATTTGGTGAAATTTTATATTTTATGAACAGTGTATAATATATATTTGGTGTACTTTCATATTTTATGTACAGTATATAGTATATAGTTGGTGACATTAAATATTTTATGTACAGTAGATAATATATATTTGTTGAAATTTGACATTTTATATACAGTATATAATATATATTTGGTGAAATTTTATATTTTACTTACAGTATATAATATATATTTGGTGTATTTTCATATTTTATGTACAGTATATAATATATATATGGTGACATTTGATATTTTATCAACAATATGTAAGATATGTTTGTTGAAATTTGATATTTTATGTACAGTATATAATATATATTTGGTGAAATTTATTATAGGTACAGTATATAATATATATTTGGTGAAATTTGATATTTTATGTACGGTATATAATATATATTTGGTGAAATTTGATATTTTATGTACAGTATATAATATATATTTGGTGAAATTTGACATTTTATGTACAGTATATATATATTTGGTGTACTTTCATATTTTATGTACAGTATATAGTATATATTTGGTGAAATTTGATAATTTTTGCACAGTATATAGCAGATATTTGGTGAAATTTGATATTATATGTACAGTATATAATATACTTTGGGTTAAATTTGATATTTTGTCTACATTATATAATATATATTTGGTGAAATTTGATATTTTATGTACAGTATATAATATATACTTGGTGAAATTTGATATTTTATATACAGTATTTAATATATATTTGGTGTACTTTCATATTTTATGTACAGTATAAAATATATTCTTGATGTACTTTCATATTTTATGTACAGCAAATAATACATATTTGTTGTATTTTGATATTTTATATACAGTATATAATATATACTTGGCGAAATTTGATATTAATTGTACAGTATATAATATATATTTGGTGAAATTTGATATTTTATGTGCAGTATATAAAATATATTTGGTGAAATTTGATATTTTATGTACAGTATATAATATATATTTGGTGTACTTTCATATTTTATGTACAGTATATAGTATATATCTGGTGAAATTTGATATTTTTTGCACAGTATATAGCAGATATTTGGTGAAATTTGATATTATATGTACAGTATATAATATACTTTGGGTTAAATTTGATATTTTGTGTACAGTATATAATATATATTTGGTGAAATTTGATATTTTATGTACAGTATATAATATATACTTGGTGAAATTTGATATTTTATATACAGTATTTAATATATATTTGGTGTACTTTCATATTTTATGTACAGTATAAAATATATACTTGATGTACTTTCATATTTTATGTACAGCAAATAATACATATTTGTTGAAATTTGATATTTTATATACAGTATATAATATATATTTGGCGAAATTTGATATTAATTGTACAGTATATAATATATATTTGGTGAAATTTGATATTTTATGTACAGTATATAAAATATATTTGGTGAAATTTGATATTTTATGTACAGTATATAATATATATTTGGTGTACTTTCATATTTTATGTACAGTATAAAATATATACCTGATGTACTTTCAAGTTTTATGTGCAGTATATAATAAATATTTGGGGTGCTTACTTATTTTATGTACAGTATATAATACATATTTTGTGAAATTTGATATTTCATCTACTGTATATAAGATATAGTTGGTGAAATTTGATATTTTATCTACAGTATATGATATATAATTGGTGTACTTTCATATTTTACTTGCAGTTTATAACACATATTTGGTGTACTTTCATATTTTATGTACAGTATATAGTATATATTTGTTGACATTTGATATTTTATGTACGGTATATAATATATATTTGTTGAAATTTGATATTTTATGTAAAGTATATAATATATATTTGGTGAAATTTTATATTTTATGTACACTAGATACTATATATTTGGTGTACTTTCATATTTTATGTACAGTATATAGTATATATTTGGTGACATTTGATATTTTATGTACAATATATAAGATATGTTTGTTGAAATTTGATATTTTATGTACAGTATATAATATATATTTGGTGAAATTTGATATTTTATGTACAGTATATAATATATATTTGGTGAAATTTGATAATTTAGGTACAGTATAAAAGATATATTTGTTGAAATTTGATATTTTATGTACAGTATATAATATATATTTGGTGAAATTTGATATTTCACCCACAGTATATAATATATATTTGATGAAATTTGAGATTTTATGTACGGTATATGATATATATTTGGTGTACTTTCATATTTTACCTATAGTATATAATATATATTTGGTGTACTTTGATATTTTATGCACAGTATATAATATATATTGGTGTAGTTTCATACTTTATGTAGAGTATATAGTATATAATTGCTGAAATTTGATATTTTATATACAGTATATAATATGTATTTTGTGTAATCTGATATTATATGTAAAGTATATAATATATATTTGGTGAAATTTTATATTTTATATAAAGTATATAACGTATATTTGGTGTAATTTCATATTTTATATACAGTATATAGTATATATTTTGTGACATTTGATATTTTATGTACAGTATGTAATATATATTTGCTGAAATTTGATATTTTATTTACAGTAAATAATATATATTTGGTGAAATTTTATATTTTATGAACAGTGTATAATATATATTTGGTGTACTTTCATATTTTATGTACAGTATATAGTATATAGTTGGTGACATTAAATATTTTATGTACAGTAGATAATATATATTTGTTGAAATTTGACATTTTATATACAGTATATAATATATATTTGGTGAAATTTTATATTTTACTTACAGTATATAATATATATTTGGTGTATTTTCATATTTTATGTACAGTATATGATATATATATGGTGACATTTGATATTTTATCAACAATATGTAAGATATGTTTGTTGAAATTTGATATTTTATGTACAGTATATAATATATATTTGGTGAAATTTATTATAGGTACAGTATATAATATATATTTGGTGAAATTTGATATTTTATGTACGGTATATAATATATATTTGGAGAAATTTGATATTTTATGTACAGTATATAATATATATTTGGTGAAATTTGACATTTTATGTACAGTATATATATATTTGGTGTACTTTCATATTTTATGTACAGTATATAGTATATATTTGGTGAAATTTGATAATTTTTGCACAGTATATAGCAGATATTTGGTGAAATTTGATATTATATGTACAGTATATAATATACTTTGGGTTAAATTTGATATTTTGTCTACATTATATAATATATATTTGGTGAAATTTGATATTTTATGTACAGTATATAATATATACTTGGTGAAATTTGATATTTTATATACAGTATTTAATATATATTTGGTGTACTTTCATATTTTATGTACAGTATAAAATATATTCTTGATGTACTTTCATATTTTATGTACAGCAAATAATACATATTTGTTGTATTTTGATATTTTATATACAGTATATAATATATATTTGGCGAAATTTGATATTAATTGTACAGTATATAATATATATTTGGTGAAATTTGATATTTTATGTGCAGTATATAAAATATATTTGGTGAAATTTGATATTTTATGTACAGTATATAATATATATTTGGTGTACTTTCATATTTTATGTACAGTATAAAATATATACTTGATGTACTTTCAAGTTTTATGTGCAGTATATAATAAATATTTGGGGTTCCTTCATATTTTATGTACAGTATATAATATATATTTTGTGAAATTTGATATTTCATCTACTGTATATAAGATATCGTTGGTGAAATTTGATATTTTATGTACAGTATATGATATATAATTGGTGTACTTTCATATTTTACTTGCAGTATATAATACCTATTTGGTGTACTTTGATATTTTATGTACAGTGCATAATATATAGGTGTAGTTTCATATTTTATGTACAGTATATGGTATATAATTCCTGAAATTTGATATTATATGTACAGTATATGATATGTATTTGGTGTAATTTGATATTATATGTACAATATATAATATGTATTTGGTGAAATTTTATATTTTATGTACAGTATATAATATATATTTGGTGTACTTTCATATTTTATGTACAGTATATAGTATATATTAGGTGAAATTTGATTTTTTATGTACATTATATAACAGATATTTGGTGAAATGTGATATTATATGTACAGTATATTATGTTTTTGGTGAAATTTGATATTTTATGTACAGTATATAAGATATATTTGGTGAAATTTTATATTTTATAAACAGTATATATTGTATATTTTGTGTACTTTCATATTTTATGTACAGTGCAGAGAATATATTTGGTGACATTTGATATTTTATGTACAGTATGTAATATAAATTTGTTGAAATTTGATATTTTATGTACAGTATGTAATATATATTTGGTGTACTTTCATATTTTAAGTATAGTATAAAATATATACTTGATGTAGTTTCATATTTTATGTACAGAAAATAATATATATTTGTTGAAATTTCTTATTTTATGTACAGTATATAATATATATTTGGTGAAATTTGATATTATAGGTACAGTATATAATATATATTTGGTGAAATTTGATATTTTTTGAACTGTATATAATATATATTTGGTGAAATTTCATACTTTATGTACAGTATAAAACATATATTTGGTGAAATTTGATATTTTATGTACAGTATATAATATATATTTGGTGTACTTTCATATTTTATGTGCAGTATAAAATATATACTTGATGTACTTTCATATTTTATGTAAGAAAATAATATATATTTGTTGAAATTTAATATTTTATGTACAGTATATAATTTATATTTGGTGCAATTTTATGTTTTATGTACTCTATATCATATATATTTGGTGTACTTACCAGTTTTATGTACAGTATATAATATATATTTGGTGAAATTTGATATTTTATGTACAGTATATTATATATATTTGGTGAAATTTGATATTTTATATACAGTAAGTAATATATATTTGGTGTACTTTCATATTTTATGTACAGTATAAAATACATACTTGATGTAGTTTCATATTTTATGTACAGTAAATAATACATATTTTTTGAAATTTAATATTTTATGTACAGTATATAGTATATATTTGGTGACATTTGATATTTTATGTACAGTATGTAATATAAATTTGTTGAAATTTGATATTTTATGTACAGTATATAATATATCTTTGGTGTACTTTCATATTTTATGCAGAGTATAAAATATATACTTGATGTACTTTCAAGTTTTATGGACAGAATACAATATATATTTGGTGTACTTTCATATTTTATATACAGTATATAATATATATTTTGTGAATTTGGATATTTCATGTACTGTATGTTAGACATAATTGGTGAAATTTGATATTTTCTGTACGGTTGATGATATATAACTTGTGTACTTTCATCTTTTACTTGCAGTATATAATACATATTTGGTGTACTTTGATATTTTATGTACAGTATATAATATATATTTGGTGAAATTTGATATTTTACATACGGTATATAATATATATTTGGTGAAATTTGAGATTTTATGTACAGTATATGATATATATTTGGTGTACTTTCATATTTCACTTACAATATATAATATATCTTTGGTGTACTTTGATATTTTATGTACAGCATATAATATATATTGGTGTATTTTCATATTTTATGTAGAGTATATAGTATATAATTGCTGAAATTTGATATTTTATGTACAGTATATAATATGTATTTTGTGTAATTTGATATTATATGTACAGTATATAATATATATTTGGTGAAATTTGATATTTTACACACAGTATATAATATATATTTGGTGAAATTTGAGATTTTATGTACGGTATATGATATATATTTGGTGTAATTTCATATTTTACTTACAGTATATAATATATATTTGGTGTACTTTGCTATTTTATGTACAGTATATAATATATATTGGTGTAGTTTCATATTTTATGTAGAGTATATAATACATATTTGGTGAAATTTGGTATTTTATATACAGTATGTAATATATATTTGGTGTACTTTCATATTATATGTACAGTATAAAATATATAATTCTACTTTCATATTTTATGTACAGTAATTAATACATATTTGTTGAAATTTGATATTTTATATACAGTATATAATATATATTTGGTGAAATTTCATATTATATTTACAGTATATAATATATATTTGGTGAAATTTCTTATTTTATGTACAGTATATAATATATATTTGGTGAAATTTGAGATTTTATGTACAGTATGTGATATATATTTGGTGTACTTTCATATTTTACTTACAGTATATAATATATACTTGGTGTACTTTGATATTTTATGTACAGTATATAATATATATTGGTGTAGTTTCATATTTTATGTAGAGTATATAGTATATAATTGCTGAAATTTGATATTTTATATACAGTATATAATATGTATTTTGTGTAATCTGATATTATATGTAAAGTATATAATATATATTTGGTGAAATTTTATATTTTATATACAGTATATAACATATATTTGGTGTAATTTCATATTTTATGTACGGTTTATAGTATATATTTCGTGACATTTGATATTTTATGTACAGTATATAATATATATTTGTTGAAATTTGATATTTTATGTACAGTATATAATATATATTTGCTGAAATTTTATATTTTATGTACAGTGTATAATATATATTTGGTGTACTTTCATATTTTATGTACAGTATATAGTATATATTTGGTGACATTTCATATTTTATGAACAATAGGTAAGATATGTTTGTTGAAATTTGATATTTTATGGACAGTATATAATATATATTGGGTGAAGTTTGATATTATAGGTACAGTATATAATATATATTTGGTGAAATTTGATATTTTATGTACAGTATATAATATATATTTGGTGAAATTTGACATTTTATGTACGGTACATAATATATATTTGGTGTACTTTCATATTTTATGTACAGTATATAGTATATATCTGGTGAAATTTGATATTTTTTGCACAGTATATTGCAGATATTTGGTGAAATTTGATATTATATGTACAGTATATAATATACTTTGGGTTAAATTTGATATTTTGTGTACAGTATATAATATATATTTGGTGAAATTTGATATTTTATGTACCGTATATAATATATACTTGGTGAAATTTGATATTTTATATACAGTATTTAATATATATTTGGTGTACTTTCATATTTTATGTACAGTATAAAATATATACTTGATGTACTTTCATATTTTATGTACAGCAAATAATACATATTTGTTGAAATTTGATATTTTATATACAGTATATAATATATATTTGGTGAAATTTGGTATTAATTGTACAGTATATAATATATATTTCGTGAAATTTGATATTTTATGTACAGTATATAAAATATATTTGGTGAAATTTGATATTTTATGTACAGTATATAATATATATTTGGTGTACTTTCATATTTTATGTACAGTATAAAATATATACCTGATGTACTTTCAAGTTTTATGTGCAGTATATAATAAATATTTGGGGTGCTTACTTATTTTATGTACAGTATATAATACATATTTTGTGAAATTTGATATTTCATCTACTGTATATAAGATATAGTTGGTGAAATTTGATATTTTATCTACAGTATATGATATATAATTGGTGTACTTTCATATTTTACTTGCAGTTTATAACACATATTTGGTGTACTTTCATATTTTATGTACAGTATATAGTATATATTTGTTGACATTTGATATTTAATGTACGGTATATAATATATATTTGTTGAAATTTGATATTTTATGTAAAGTATATAATATATATTTGGTGAAATTTTATATTTTATGTACACTAGATACTATATATTTGGTGTACTTTCATATTTTATGTACAGTATATAGTATATATTTGGTGACATTTGATATTTTATGTACAATATATAAGATATGTTTGTTGAAATTTGATATTTTATGTACAGTATATAATATATATTTGGTGAAATTTCATATTTTATGTACAGTATATAATATATATTTGGTGAAATTTGATAATTTAAGTACAGTATAAAAGATATATTTGGTGAAATTTGATATTTTATGTACAGTATATAATATATATTTGGTGAAATTTGATATTTCACCCACAGTATATAATATATATTTGATGAAATTTGAGATTTTATGTACGGTATATGATATATATTTGGTGTACTTTCATATTTTACTTATAGTATATAATATATATTTGGTGTACTTTGATATTTTATGCACAGTATATAATATATATTGGTGTAGTTTCATACTTTATGTAGAGTATATAGTATATAATTGCTGAAATTTGATATTTTATATACAGTATATAATATGTATTTTGTGTAATCTGATATTATATGTAAAGTATATAATATATATTTGGTGAAATTTTATATTTTATATAAAGTATATAACATATATTTGGTGTAATTTCATATTTTATGTACAGTATATAGTATATATTTGGTGACATTTGATATTTTATGTACAGTATATAATATATATTTGCTGAAATTTGATATTTTATTTACAGTAAATAATATATATTTGGTGAAATTTTATATTTTATGAACAGTGTATAATATATATTTGGTGTACTTTCATATTTTATGTACAGTGTATAGTATATAGTTGGTGACATTAAATATTTTATGTACAGTAGAAAATATATATTTGTTGAAATTTGACATTTTATATACAGTATATAATATATATTTGGTGAAATTTTATATTTTACTTACAGTATATAATATATATTTGGTGTATTTTCATATTTTATGTACAGTATATAATATATATATGGTGACATTTGATATTTTATCAACAATATGTAAGATATGTTTGTTGAAATTTGATATTTTATGTACAGTATATAATATATATTTGGTGAAATTTATTATAGGTACAGTATATAATATATATTTGGTGAAATTTGATATTTTATGTACGGTATATAATATATATTTGGTGAAATTTGATATTTTATGTACAGTATATAATATATATTTGGTGAAATTTGACATTTTATGTACAGTATATATATATTTGGTGTACTTTCATATTTTATGTACAGTATATAGTATATATTTGGTGAAATTTGATATTTTTTGCACAGTATATAGCAGATATTTGGTGAAATTTGATATTATATGTACAGTATATAATATACTTTGGGTTAAATTTGATATTTTGTCTACATTATATAATATATATTTGGTGAAATTTGATATTTTATGTACAGTATATAATATATACTTGGTGAAATTTGATATTTTATATACAGTATTTAATATATATTTGGTGTACTTTCATATTTTATGTACAGTATAAAATATATTCTTGATGTACTTTCATATTTTATGTACAGCAAATAATACATATTTGTTGTATTTTGATATTTTATATACAGTATATAATATATATTTGGCGAAATTTGATATTAATTGTACAGTATATAATATATATTTGGTGAAATTTGATATTTTATGTGCAGTATATAAAATATATTTGGTGAAATTTGATATTTTATGTACAGTATATAATATATATTTGGTGTACTTTCATATTTTATGTACAGTATAAAATATATACTTGATGTACTTTCAAGTTTTATGTGCAGTATATAATAAATATTTGGGGTTCCTTCATATTTTATGTACAGTATATAATATATATTTTGTGAAATTTAATATTTCATCTACTGTATATAAGATATCGTTGGTGAAATTTGATATTTTATGTACAGTATATGATATATAATTGGTGTACTCTCATATTTTACTTGCAGTATATAATACCTATTTGGTGTACTTTGATATTTTATGTACAGTGCATAATATATAGGTGTAGTTTCATATTTTATGTTCAGTATATGGTATATAATTCCTGAAATTTGATATTATATGTACAGTATATGATATGTATTTGGTGTAATTTGATATTATATGTACAATATATAATATGTATTTGGTGAAATTTTATATTTTATGTACAGTATATAATATATATTTGGTGTACTTTCATATTTTATGTACAGTATATAGTATATATTAGGTGAAATTTGATTTTTTATGTACATTATATAGCAGATATTTGGTGAAATGTGATATTATATGTACAGTATATTATGTTTTTGGTGAAATTTGATATTTTATGTACAGTATATAAGATATATTTGGTGAAATTTTATATTTTATAAACAGTATATATTGTATATTTTGTGTACTTTCATATTTTATGTACAGTGTATAGAATATATTTGGTGACATTTGATATTTTATGTACAGTATGTAATATAAATTTGTTGAAATTTGATATTTTATGTACAGTATGTAATATATATTTGGAGTACTTTCATATTTTACTTACAGTATATAATATATATTTGGTGTACTTTGCTATTTTATGTACAGTATATAATATATATTGGTGTAGTTTCATATTTTATGTAGAGTATATAATACATATTTGGTGAAATTTGGTATTTTATATACAGTATGTAATATATATTTGGTGTACTTTCATATTATATGTACAGTATAAAATATATAATTCTTCTTTCATATTTTATGTACAGTAATTAATACATATTTGTTGAAATTTGATATTTTATATACAGTATATAATATATATTTGGTGAAATTTCATATTATATTTGCAGTATATAATATATATTTGGTGAAATTTCTTATTTTATGTACAGTATATAATATATATTTGGTGAAATTTGAGATTTTATGTACAGTATGTGATATATATTTGGTGTACTTTCATATTTTACTTACAGTATATAATATATACTTGGTGTACTTTGATATTTTATGTACAGTATATAATATATATTGGTGTAGTTTCATATTTTATGTAGAGTATATAGTATATAATTGCTGAAATTTGATATTTTATATACAGTATATAATATGTATTTTGTGTAATCTGATATTATATGTAAAGTATATAATATATATTTGGTGAAATTTTATATTTTATATACAGTATATAACATATATTTGGTGTAATTTCATATTTTATGTACGGTTTATAGTATATATTTCGTGACATTTGATATTTTATGTACAGTATATAATATATATTTGTTGAAATTTGATATTTTATGTACAGTATATAATATATATTTGCTGAAATTTTATATTTTATGTACAGTGTATAATATATATTTGGTGTACTTTCATATTTTATGTACAGTATATAGTATATATTTGGTGACATTTCATATTTTATGAACAATAGGTAAGATATGTTTGTTGAAATTTGATATTTTATGGACAGTATGTAATATATATTTGGTGAAGTTTGATATTATAGGTACTGTATATAATATATATTTGGTGAAATTTGATATTTTATGTACAGTATATAATATATATTTGGTGAAATTTGATATTTTATGTACGGTACATAATATATATTTGGTGTACTTTCATATTTTATGTACAGTATATAGTATATATCTGGTGAAATTTGATATTTTTTGCACAGTGTCTGGCAGATATTTGGTGAAATTTGATATTATATGTACAGTATATAATATGCTTTGGGTTAAATTTGATATTTTGTGTACAGTATATAATATATATTTGGTGAAATTTGATATTTTATGTACAGTATATAATATATATTTGGTGAAATTTGATATTTTATATACAGTATCTAATATATATTTGGTGTACTTTCATATTTTATGTACAGTATAAAATATATACTTGATGTACTTTCATATTTTATGTACAGCAAATAATACATATTTGTTGAAATTTGATATTTTATATACAGTATATAATATATATTTGGCGAAATTTGATATTAATTGTACAGTATATAATATATATTTGGTGAAATTTGATATTTTATGTACAGTATATAAAATATATTTGGTGAAATTTGATATTTTATGTACAGTATATAATATATATTTGGTGTACTTTCATATTTTATGTACAGTATAAAATATATACCTGATGTACTTTCAAGTTTTATGTGCAGTATATAATAAATATTTGGGGTGCTTACTTATTTTATGTACAGTATATAATACATATTTTGTGAAATTTGATATTTCATCTACTGTATATAAGATATAGTTGGTGAAATTTGATATTTTATCTACAGTATATGATATATAATTGGTGTACTTTCATATTTTACTTGCAGTTTATAACACATATTTGGTGTACTTTCATATTTTATGTACAGTATATAGTATATATTTGTTGACATTTGATATTTTATGTACGGTATATAATATATATTTGTTGAAATTTGATATTTTATGTAAAGTATATAATATATATTTGGTGAAATTTTATATTTTATGTACACTAGATACTATATATTTGGTGTACTTTCATATTTTATGTACAGTATATAGTATATATTTGGTGACATTTGATATTTTATGTACAATATATAAGATATGTTTGTTGAAATTTGATATTTTATGTACAGTATATAATATATATTTGGTGAAATTTGATATTTTATGTACAGTATATAATATATATTTGGTGAAATTTGATAATTTAGGTACAGTATAAAAGATATATTTGGTGAAATTTGATATTTTATGTACAGTATATAATATATATTTGGTGAAATTTGATATTTCACCCACAGTATATAATATATATTTGATGAAATTTGAGATTTTATGTACGGTATATGATATATATTTGGTGTACTTTCATATTTTACTTATAGTATATAATATATATTTGGTGTACTTTGATATTTTATGCACAGTATATAATATATATTGGTGTAGTTTCATACTTTATGTAGAGTATATAGTATATAATTGCTGAAATTTGATATTTTATATACAGTATATAATATGTATTTTGTGTAATCTGATATTATATGTAAAGTATATAATATATATTTGGTGAAATTTTATATTTTATATAAAGTATATAACATATATTTGGTGTAATTTCATATTTTATGTACAGTATATAGTATATATTTGGTGACATTTGATATTTTATGTACCGTATATAATATATATTTGCTGAAATTTGATATTTTATTTACAGTAAATAATATATATTTGGTGAAATTTTATATTTTATGAACAGTGTATAATATATATTTGGTGTACTTTCATATTTTATGTACAGTATATAGTATATAGTTGGTGACATTAAATATTTTATGTACAGTAGATAATATATATTTGTTGAAATTTGACATTTTATATACAGTATATAATATATATTTGGTGAAATTTTATATTTTACTTACAGTATATAATATATATTTGGTGTATTTTCATATTTTATGTACAGTATATAATATATATATGGTGACATTTGATATTTTATCAACAATATGTAAGATATGTTTGTTGAAATTTGATATTTTATGTACAGTATATAATATATATTTGGTGAAATTTATTATAGGTACAGTATATAATATATATTTGGTGAAATTTGATATTTTATGTACGGTATATAATATATATTTGGTGAAATTTGATATTTTATGTACAGTATATAATATATATTTGGTGAAATTTGACATTTTATGTACAGTATATATATATTTGGTGTACTTTCATATTTTATGTACAGTATATAGTATATATTTGGTGAAATTTGATATTTTTTGCACAGTATATAGCAGATATTTGGTGAAATTTGATATTATATGTACAGTATATAATATACTTTGGGTTAAATTTGATATTTTGTCTACATTATATAATATATATTTGGTGAAATTTGATATTTTATGTACAGTATATAATATATACTTGGTGAAATTTGATATTTTATATACAGTATTTAATATGTATTTGGTGTACTTTCATATTTTATGTACAGTATAAAATATATTCTTGATGTACTTTCATATTTTATGTACAGCAAATAATACATATTTGTTGTATTTTGATATTTTATATACAGTATATAATATATATTTGGCGAAATTTGATATTAATTGTACAGTATATAATATATATTTGGTGAAATTTGATATTTTATGTGCAGTATATAAAATATATTTGGTGAAATTTGATATTTTATGTACAGTATATAATGTATATTTGGTGTACTTTCATATTTTATGTACAGTATAAAATATATACTTGATGTACTTTCAAGTTTTATGTGCAGTATATAATAAATATTTGGGGTTCCTTCATATTTTATGTACAGTATATAATATATATTTTGTGAAATTTGATATTTCATCTACTGTATATAAGATATCGTTGGTGAAATTTGATATTTTATGTACAGTATATGATATATAATTGGTGTACTTTCATATTTTACTTGCAGTATATAATACCTATTTGGTGTACTTTGATATTTTATGTACAGTGCATAATATATAGGTGTAGTTTCATATTTTATGTACAGTATATGGTATATAATTCCTGAAATTTGATATTATATGTACAGTATATGATATGTATTTGGTGTAATTTGATATTATATGTACAATATATAATATGTATTTGGTGAAATTTTATATTTTATGTACAGTATATAATATATATTTGGTGTACTTTCATATTTTATGTACAGTATATTGTATATATTAGGTGAAATTTGATTTTTTATGTACATTATATAACAGATATTTGGTGAAATGTGATATTATATGTACAGTATATTATGTTTTTGGTGAAATTTGATATTTTATGTACAGTATATAAGATATATTTGGTGAAATTTTATATTTTATAAACAGTATATATTGTATATTTTGTGTACTTTCATATTTTATGTACAGTGTATAGAATATATTTGGTGACATTTGATATTTTATGTACAGTATGTAATATAAATTTGTTGAAATTTGATATTTTATGTACAGTATGTAATATATATTTGGTGTATTTTCATATTTTAAGTACAGTATAAAGTATATACTTCATGTAGTTTCATATTTTATTTACAGAAAATAATATATATTTGTTGAAATTTGTTATTTTATGTACAGTATATAATATATATTTGGTGAAATTTGATATTATAGGTACAGTATATAATATATATTTGGTGAAATTTGATATTTTTTGAACTGTATATAATATATATTTGGTGAAATTTCATACTTTATGTACAGTATAAAACATATATTTGGTGAAATTTGATATTTTATGTACAGTATATAATATATATTTGGTGTACTTTCATATTTTATGTGCAGTATAAAATATATACTTGATGTACTTTCATATTTTATGTAAGAAAATAATACATATTTGTTGAAATTTGATATTTTATGTACAGTATATAATTTATATTTGGTGCAATTTTATATTTTATGTACTCTATATCATATATATTTGGTGTACTTACCAGTTTTATGTACAGTATATAATATATATTTGGTGAAATTTGATATTATAGGTACAGTATATAATATATATTTGGTGAAATTTGATATTTTACTTACAGTATATAATATATATTTGCTGTATTTTCATATTTTATGTACAGTATATAATATATATTTGGTGACATTTGATATTTTATGAACAATATGTAAGATATGTTTGTTGAAATTTGAAATTTTGTGTACAGTATATAATATATTTTTGGTGAAATTTGATGTTATAAGTACAGTATATAATATATATTTGGTGAAATTTGATATTTAATGTACAGTATATAATATATATTTGGTGAAATTTGATATTTTATGTACAGTATATAAGATATATTTGGTGAAATTTGATATTTTATGTACAGTATATAAGATATATTTGGTGAAATTTGATATTTTATATACTATATATATATTTGGTGTACTTTCCTATTTTATGTACATATATAGTATATATTTGGTGAAATTCGATATTTTTTGCACAGTACATAGTAGATATTTGGTGAAATTTGATATTATATGTACAGTATATAGTATACTTTGGGTTAAATTTGATATTTTGTGTACAGTATATAATATGCATTTGGTGAAATTTGATATTTTATGTACAGTATATAATATATATTTCGTAAAATTTGATATTTTATATACAGTATGTAATATATATTTGGTGTACTTTCATATTTTATGTACAGTATACAATATATACCTGATGTATTTTCAAGTTTTATGTGCAGTATATAATAAATATTTGGGGTGCTTACTTATTTTATGTACAGTATATAATACATATTTTGTGAAATTTGATATTTCATCTACTGTATATAAGATATCGTTGGTGAAATTTGATATTTTATCTACAGTATATGATATATAATTGGTGTACTTTCATATTTTACTTGTAGTATATAATACCTATTTGGTGTACTTTGATATTTTATGTACAGTGCATAATATATACGTGTAGTTTCATATTTTATGTACAGTATATGGTATATAATTCCTGAAATTTGATATTATATGTACAGTATATGATATGTATTTGGTGTAATTTGATATTATATGTACAATATATAATATGTATTTGGTGAAATTTTATATTTTATGTACAGTATATAATATATATTTGGTGTACTTTCATATTTTATGTACAGTATATAGTATATATTAGGTGAAATTTGATTTTTTATGTACATTATATAACAGATATTTGGTGAAATGTGATATTATATGTACAGTATATTATGTTTTTGGTGAAATTTGATATTTTATGTACAGTATATAAGATATATTTGGTGAAATTTTATATTTTATAAACAGTATATATTGTATATTTTGTGTACTTTCATATTTTATGTACAGTGTATAGAATATATTTGGTGACATTTGATATTTTATGTACAGTATGTAATATAAATTTGTTGAAATTTGATATTTTATGTACAGTATGTAATATATATTTGGTGTACTTTCATATTTTAAGTACAGTATAAAATATATACTTGATGTAGTTTCATATTTTATGTACAGAAAATAATATATATTTGTTGAAATTTCTTATTTTATGTACAGTATATAATATATATTTGGTGAAATTTGATATTATAGGTACAGTATATAATATATATTTGGTGAAATTTGATATTTTTTGAACTGTATATAATATATATTTGGTGAAATTTCATACTTTATGTACAGTATAAAACATATATTTGGTGAAATTTGATATTTTATGTACAGTATATAATATATATTTGGTGTACTTTCATATTTTATGTGCAGTATAAAATATATACTTGATGTACTTTCATATTTTATGTAAGAAAATAATACATATTTGTTGAAATTTGATATTTTATGTACAGAATATAATTTATATTTGGTGCAATTTTCTGTTTTATGTACTCTATATCATATATATTTGGTGTACTTACCAGTTTTATGTACAGTATATAATATATATTTGGTGAAATTTGATATTTTATGTACAGTATATTATATATATTTGGTGAAATTTGATATTTTATATACAGTAAGTAATATATATTTGGTGTACTTTCATATTTTATGTACAGTATAAAATACATACTTGATGTAGTTTCATATTTTATGTACAGTAAATAATACATATTTTTTGAAATTTAATATTTTATGTACAGTATATAGTATATATTTGGTGACATTTGATATTTTATGTACAGTATGTAATATTAATTTGTTGAAATTTGATATTTTATGTACAGTATGTAATATATCTTTGGTGTACTTTCATATTTTATGTAGAGTATAAAATATATACTTGATGTACTTTCAAGTTTTATGGACAGAATACAATATATATGTGGTGTACTTTCATATTTTATATACAGTATATAATATATATTTTGTGAATTTGGATATTTCATGTACTGTATGTTAGAAATAATTGGTGAAATTTGATATTTTCTGTACAGTAGATGATATATAACTTTTGTACTTTCATCTTTTACTTGCAGTATATAATACATATTTGGTGTACTTTGATATTTTATGTACAGTATATAATATATATTTGGTGAAATTTGATATTTTACATACGGTATATAATATATATTTGGTGAAATTTGAGATTTTATGTACAGTATATGATATATATTTGGTGTACTTTCATATTTCACTTACAGTATATAATATATCTTTGGTGTACTTTGATATTTTATGTACAGCATATAATATATATTGGTGTATTTTCATATTTTATGTAGAGTATATAGTATATAATTGCTGAAATTTGATATTTTATGTACAGTATATAATATGTATTTTGTGTAATTTGATATTATATGTACAGTATATAATATATATTTGGTGAAATTTGATATTTTACACACAGTATATAATATATATTTGGTGAAATTTGAGATTTTATGTACGGTATATGATATATATTTGGTGTAATTTCATATTTTACTTACAGTATATAATATATATTTGGTGTACTTTGCTATTTTATGTACAGTATATAATATATATTGGTGTAGTTTCATATTTTATGTAGAGTATATAATACATATTTGGTGAAATTTGGTATTTTATATACAGTATGTAATATATATTTGGTGTACTTTCATATTATATGTACAGTATAAAATATATAATTCTACTTTCATATTTTATGTACAGTAATTAATACATATTTGTTGAAATTTGATATTTTATATACAGTATATAATATATATTTGGTGAAATTTCATATTATATTTACAGTATATAATATATATTTGGTGAAATTTCTTATTTTATGTACAGTATATAATATATATTTGGTGAAATTTGAGATTTTATGTACAGTATGTGATATATATTTGGTGTACTTTCATATTTTACTTACAGTATATAATATATACTTGGTGTACTTTGATATTTTATGTACAGTATATAATATATATTGGTGTAGTTTCATATTTTATGTAGAGTATATAGTATATAATTGCTGAAATTTGATATTTTATATACAGTATATAATATGTATTTTGTGTAATCTGATATTATATGTAAAGTATATAATATATATTTGGTGAAATTTTATATTTTATATACAGTATATAACATATATTTGGTGTAATTTCATATTTTATGTATGGTTTATAGTATATATTTCGTGACATTTGATATTTTATGTACAGTATATAATATATATTTGTTGAAATTTGATATTTTATGTACAGTATATAATATATATTTGCTGAAATTTTATATTTTATGTACAGTGTATAATATATATTTGGTGTACTTTCATATTTTATTTACAGTATATAGTATATATTTGGTGACATTTCATATTTTATGAACAATAGGTAAGATATGTTTGTTGAAATTTGATATTTTATGGACAGTATATAATATATATTGGGTGAAGTTTGATATTATAGGTACAGTATATAATATATATTTGGTGAAATTTGATATTTTATGTACAGTATATAATATATATTTGGTGAAATTTGATATTTTATGTACGGTACATAATATATATTTGGTGTACTTTCATATTTTATGTACAGTATATAGTATATATCTGGTGAAATTTGATATTTTTTGCACAGTATATAGCAGATATTTGGTGAAATTTGATATTATATGTACAGTATATAATATACTTTGGGTTAAATTTGATATTTTGTGTACAGTATATAATATATATTTGGTGAAATTTGATATTTTATGTACAGTATTTAATATATATTTGGTGAAATTTGATATTTTATATACAGTATCTAATATATATTTGGTGTACTTTCATATTTTATGTACAGTATAAAATATATACTTGATGTACTTTCATATTTTATGTACAGCAAATAATACATATTTGTTGAAATTTGATATTTTATATACAGTATATAATATATATTTGGCGAAATTTGATATTAATTGTACAGTATATAATATATATTTGGTGAAATTTGATATTTTATGTACAGTATATAAAATATATTTGGTGAAATTTGATATTTTATGTACAGTATATAATATATATTTGGTGTACTTTCATATTTTATGTACAGTATAAAATATATACCTGATGTACTTTCAAGTTTTATGTGCAGTATATAATAAATATTTGGGGTGCTTACTTATTTTATGTACAGTATATAATACATATTTTGTGAAATTTGATATTTCATCTACTGTATATAAGATATAGTTGGTGAAATTTGATATTTTATCTACAGTATATGATATATAATTGGTGTACTTTCATATTTTACTTGCAGTTTATAACACATATTTGGTGTACTTTCATATTTTATGTACAGTATATAGTATATATTTGTTGACATTTGATATTTTATGTACGGTATATAATATATATTTGTTGAAATTTGATATTTTATGTAAAGTATATAATATATATTTGGTGAAATTTTATATTTTATGTACACTAGATAATATATATTTGGTGTACTTTCATATTTTATGTACAGTATATAGTATATATTTGGTGACATTTGATATTTTATGTACAATATATAAGATATGTTTGTTGAAATTTGATATTTTATGTACAGTATATAATATATATTTGGTGAAATTTGATATTTTATGTACAGTATATAATATATATTTGGTGAAATTTGATAATTTAGGTACAGTATAAAAGATATATTTGTTGAAATTTGATATTTTATGTACAGTATATAATATATATTTGGTGAAATTTGATATTTCACCCACAGTATATAATATATATTTGATGAAATTTGAGATTTTATGTACGGTATATGATATATATTTGGTGTACTTTCATATTTTACTTATAGTATATAATATATATTTGGTGTACTTTGATATTTTATGCACAGTATATAATATATATTGGTGTAGTTTCATACTTTATGTAGAGTATATAGTATATAATTGCTGAAATTTGATATTTTATATACAGTATATAATATGTATTTTGTGTAATCTGATATTATATGTAAAGTATATAATATATATTTGGTGAAATTTTATATTTTATATAAAGTATATAACATATATTTGGTGTAATTTCATATTTTATGTACAGTATATAGTATATATTTGGTGACATTTGATATTTTATGTACCGTATATAATATATATTTGCTGAAATTTGATATTTTATTTACAGTAAATAATATATATTTGGTGAAATTTTATATTTTATGAACAGTGTATAATATATATTTGGTGTACTTTCATATTTTATGTACAGTATATAGTATATAGTTGGTGACATTAAATATTTTATGTACAGTAGATAATATATATTTGTTGAAATGTGACATTTTATATACAGTATATAATATATATTTGGTGAAATTTTATATTTTACTTACAGTATATAATATATATTTGGTGTATTTTCATATTTTATGTACAGTATATAATATATATATGGTGACATTTGATATTTTATCAACAATATGTAAGATATGTTTGTTGAAATTTGATATTTTATGTACAGTATATAATATATATTTGGTGAAATTTATTATAGGTACAGTATATAATATATATTTGGTGAAATTTGATATTTTATGTACAGTATATAATATATATTTGGTGAAATTTGATATTTTATGTACAGTATATAATATATATTTGGTGAAATTTGACATTTTATGTACAGTATATATATATTTGGTGTACTTTCATATTTTATGTACAGTATATAGTATATATTTGGTGAAATTTGATATTTTTTGCACAGTATATAGCAGATATTTGGTGAAATTTGATATTATATGTACAGTATATAATATACTTTGGGTTAAATTTGATATTTTGTCTACATTATATAATATATATTTGGTGAAATTTGATATTTTATGTACAGTATATAATATATACTTGGTGAAATTTGATATTTTATATACAGTATTTAATATATATTTGGTGTACTTTCATATTTTATGTACAGTATAAAATATATTCTTGATGTACTTTCATATTTTATGTACAGCAAATAATACATATTTGTTGTATTTTGATATTTTATATACAGTATATAATATATATTTGGCGAAATTTGATATTAATTGTACAGTATATAATATATATTTGGTGAAATTTGATATTTTATGTGCAGTATATAAAATATATTTGGTGAAATTTGATATTTTATGTACAGTATATAATGTATATTTGGTGTACTTTCATATTTTATGTACAGTATAAAATATATACTTGATGTACTTTCAAGTTTTATGTGCAGTATATAATAAATATTTGGGGTTCCTTCATATTTTATGTACAGTATATAATATATATTTTGTGAAATTTGATATTTCATCTACTGTATATAAGATATCGTTGGTGAAATTTGATATTTTATGTACAGTATATGATATATAATTGGTGTACTTTCATATTTTACTTGCAGTATATAATACCTATTTGGTGTACTTTGATATTTTATGTACAGTGCATAATATATAGGTGTAGTTTCATATTTTATGTACAGTATATGGTATATAATTCCTGAAATTTGATATTATATGTACAGTATATGATATGTATTTGGTGTAATTTGATATTATATGTACAATATATAATATGTATTTGGTGAAATTTTATATTTTATGTACAGTATATAATATATATTTGGTGTACTTTCATATTTTATGTACAGTATATAGTATATATTAGGTGAAATTTGATTTTTTATGTACATTATATAACAGATATTTGGTGAAATGTGATATTATATGTACAGTATATTATGTTTTTGGTGAAATTTGATATTTTATGTACAGTATATAAGATATATTTGGTGAAATTTTATATTTTATAAACAGTATATATTGTATATTTTGTGTACTTTCATATTTTATGTACAGTGTATAGAATATATTTGGTGACATTTGATATTTTATGTACAGTATGTAATATAAATTTGTTGAAATTTGATATTTTATGTACAGTATGTAATATATATTTGGTGTATTTTCATATTTTAAGTACAGTATAAAGTATATACTTCATGTAGTTTCATATTTTATTTACAGAAAATAATATATATTTGTTGAAATTTGTTATTTTATGTACAGTATATAATATATATTTGGTGAAATTTGATATTATAGGTACAGTATATAATATATATTTGGTGAAATTTGATATTTTTTGAACTGTATATAATATATATTTGGTGAAATTTCATACTTTATGTACAGTATAAAACATATATTTGGTGAAATTTGATATTTTATGTACAGTATATAATATATATTTGGTGTACTTTCATATTTTATGTGCAGTATAAAATATATACTTGATGTACTTTCATATTTTATGTAAGAAAATAATACATATTTGTTGAAATTTGATATTTTATGTACAGTATATAATTTATATTTGGTGCAATTTTATATTTTATGTACTCTATATCATATATATTTGGTGTACTTACCAGTTTTATGTACAGTATATAATATATATTTGGTGAAATTTGATATTATAGGTACAGTATATAATATATATTTGGTGAAATTTGATATTTTACTTACAGTATATAATATATATTTGCTGTATTTTCATATTTTATGTACAGTATATAATATATATTTGGTGACATTTGATATTTTATGAACAATATGTAAGATATGTTTGTTGAAATTTGAAATTTTGTGTACAGTATATAATATATTTTTGGTGAAATTTGATGTTATAAGTACAGTATATAATATATATTTGGTGAAATTTGATATTTAATGTACAGTATATAATATATATATGGTGAAATTTGATATTTTATGTACAGTATATAAGATATATTTGGTGAAATTTGATATTTTATGTACAGTATATAAGATATATTTGGTGAAATTTGATATTTTATATACTATATATATATTTGGTGTACTTTCCTATTTTATGTACATATATAGTATATATTTGGTGAAATTCGATATTTTTTGCACAGTACATAGTAGATATTTGGTGAAATTTGATATTATATGTACAGTATATAGTATACTTTGGGTTAAATTTGATATTTTGTGTACAGTATATAATATGTATTTGGTGAAATTTGATATTTTATGTACAGTATATAATATATATTTCGTGAAATTTGATATTTTATATACAGTATGTAATATATATTTGGTGTACTTTCATATTTTATGTACAGTATAAAATATATACCTGATGTATTTTCAAGTTTTATGTGCAGTATATAATAAATATTTGGGGTGCTTACTTATTTTATGTACAGTATATAATACATATTTTGTGAAATTTGATATTTCATCTACTGTATATAAGATATAGTTGGTGAAATTTGATATTTTATCTACAGTATATGATATATAATTGGTGTACTTTCATATTTTACTTGTAGTATATAATACCTATTTGGTGTACTTTGATATTTTATGTACAGTGCATAATATATACGTGTAGTTTCATATTTTATGTACAGTATATGGTATATAATTCCTGAAATTTGATATTATATGTACAGTATATGATATGTATTTGGTGTAATTTGATATTATATGTACAATATATAATATGTATTTGGTGAAATTTTATATTTTATGTACAGTATATAATATATATTTGGTGTACTTTCATATTTTATGTACAGTATATAGTATATATTAGGTGAAATTTGATTTTTTATGTACATTATATAACAGATATTTGGTGAAATGTGATATTATATGTACAGTATATTATGTTTTTGGTGAAATTTGATATTTTATGTACAGTATATAAGATATATTTGGTGAAATTTTATATTTTATAAACAGTATATATTGTATATTTTGTGTACTTTCATATTTTATGTACAGTGTATAGAATATATTTGGTGACATTTGATATTTTATGTACAGTATGTAATATAAATTTGTTGAAATTTGATATTTTATGTACAGTATGTAATATATATTTGGTGTACTTTCATATTTTAAGTACAGTATAAAATATATACTTGATGTAGTTTCATATTTTATGTACAGAAAATAATATATATTTGTTGAAATTTCTTATTTTATGTACAGTATATAATATATATTTGGTGAAATTTGATATTATAGGTACAGTATATAATATATATTTGGTGAAATTTGATATTTTTTGAACTGTATATAATATATATTTGGTGAAATTTCATACTTTATGTACAGTATAAAACATATATTTGGTGAAATTTGATATTTTATGTACAGTATATAATATATATTTGGTGTACTTTCATATTTTATGTGCAGTATAAAATATATACTTGATGTACTTTCATATTTTATGTAAGAAAATAATACATATTTGTTGAAATTTGATATTTTATGTACAGAATATAATTTATATTTGGTGCAATTTTCTGTTTTATGTACTCTATATCATATATATTTGGTGTACTTACCAGTTTTATGTACAGTATATAATATATATTTGGTGAAATTTGATATTTTATGTACAGTATATTATATATATTTGGTGAAATTTGATATTTTATATACAGTAAGTAATATATATTTGGTGTACTTTCATATTTTATGTACAGTATAAAATACATACTTGATGTAGTTTCATATTTTATGTACAGTAAATAATACATATTTTTTGAAATTTAATATTTTATGTACAGTATATAGTATATATTTGGTGACATTTGATATTTTATGTACAGTATGTAATATTAATTTGTTGAAATTTGATATTTTATGTACAGTATGTAATATATCTTTGGTGTACTTTCATATTTTATGTAGAGTATAAAATATATACTTGATGTACTTTCAAGTTTTATGGACAGAATACAATATATATTTGGTGTACTTTCATATTTTATATACAGTATATAATATATATTTTGTGAATTTGGATATTTCATGTACTGTATGTTAGAAATAATTGGTGAAATTTGATATTTTCTGTACAGTAGATGATATATAACTTTTGTACTTTCATCTTTTACTTGCAGTATATAATACATATTTGGTGTACTTTGATATTTTATGTACAGTATATAATATATATTTGGTGAAATTTGATATTTTACATACGGTATATAATATATATTTGGTGAAATTTGAGATTTTATGTACAGTATATGATATATATTTGGTGTACTTTCATATTTTACTTACAGTATATAATATATCTTTGGTGTACTTTGATATTTTATGTACAGCATATAATATATATTGGTGTATTTTCATATTTTATGTAGAGTATATAGTATATAATTGCTGAAATTTGATATTTTATGTACAGTATATAATATGTATTTTGTGTAATTTGATATTATATGTACAGTATATAATATATATTTGGTGAAATTTGATATTTTACACACAGTATATAATATATATTTGGTGAAATTTGAGATTTTATGTACGGTATATGATATATATTTGGTGTAATTTCATATTTTACTTACAGTATATAATATATATTTGGTGTACTTTGCTATTTTATGTACAGTATATAATATATATTGGTGTAGTTTCATATTTTATGTAGAGTATATAATACATATTTGGTGAAATTTGGTATTTTATATACAGTATGTAATATATATTTGGTGTACTTTCATATTATATGTACAGTATAAAATATATAATTCTACTTTCATATTTTATGTACAGTAATTAATACATATTTGTTGAAATTTGATATTTTATATACAGTATATAATATATATTTGGTGAAATTTCATATTATATTTACAGTATATAATATATATTTGGTGAAATTTCTTATTTTATGTACAGTATATAATATATATTTGGTGAAATTTGAGATTTTATGTACAGTATGTGATATATATTTGGTGTACTTTCATATTTTACTTACAGTATATAATATATACTTGGTGTACTTTGATATTTTATGTACAGTATATAATATATATTGGTGTAGTTTCATATTTTATGTAGAGTATATAGTATATAATTGCTGAAATTTGATATTTTATATACAGTATATAATATGTATTTTGTGTAATCTGATATTATATGTAAAGTATATAATATATATTTGGTGAAATTTTATATTTTATATACAGTATATAACATATATTTGGTGTAATTTCATATTTTATGTATGGTTTATAGTATATATTTCGTGACATTTGATATTTTATGTACAGTATATAATATATATTTGTTGAAATTTGATATTTTATGTACAGTATATAATATATATTTGCTGAAATTTTATATTTTATGTACAGTGTATAATATATATTTGGTGTACTTTCATATTTTATTTACAGTATATAGTATATATTTGGTGACATTTCATATTTTATGAACAATAGGTAAGATATGTTTGTTGAAATTTGATATTTTATGGACAGTATATAATATATATTGGGTGAAGTTTGATATTATAGGTACAGTATATAATATATATTTGGTGAAATTTGATATTTTATGTACAGTATATAATATATATTTGGTGAAATTTGATATTTTATGTACGGTACATAATATATATTTGGTGTACTTTCATATTTTATGTACAGTATATAGTATATATCTGGTGAAATTTGATATTTTTTGCACAGTATATAGCAGATATTTGGTGAAATTTGATATTATATGTACAGTATATAATATACTTTGGGTTAAATTTGATATTTTGTGTACAGTATATAATATATATTTGGTGAAATTTGATATTTTATGTACAGTATTTAATATATATTTGGTGAAATTTGATATTTTATATACAGTATCTAATATATATTTGGTGTACTTTCATATTTTATGTACAGTATAAAATATATACTTGATGTACTTTCATATTTTATGTACAGCAAATAATACATATTTGTTGAAATTTGATATTTTATATACAGTATATAATATATATTTGGCGAAATTTGATATTAATTGTACAGTATATAATATATATTTGGTGAAATTTGATATTTTATGTACAGTATATAAAATATATTTGGTGAAATTTGATATTTTATGTACAGTATATAATATATATTTGGTGTACTTTCATATTTTATGTACAGTATAAAATTTATACCTGATGTACTTTCAAGTTTTATGTGCAGTATATAATAAATATTTGGGGTGCTTACTTATTTTATGTACAGTATATAATACATATTTTGTGAAATTTGATATTTCATCTACTGTATATAAGATATAGTTGGTGAAATTTGATATTTTATCTACAGTATATGATATATAATTGGTGTACTTTCATATTTTACTTGCAGTTTATAACACATATTTGGTGTACCTTCATATTTTATGTACAGTATATAGTATATATTTGTTGACATTTGATATTTTATGTACGGTATATAATATATATTTGTTGAAATTTGATATTTTATGTAAAGTATATAATATATATTTGGTGAAATTTTATATTTTATGTACACTAGATACTATATATTTGGTGTACTTTCATATTTTATGTACAGTATATAGTATATATTTGGTGACATTTGATATTTTATGTACAATATATAAGATATGTTTGTTGAAATTTGATATTTTATGTACAGTATATATTATATATTTGGTGAAATTTGATATTTTATGTACAGTATATAATATATATTTGGTGAAATTTGATAATTTAGGTACAGTATAAAAGATATATTTGTTGAAATTTGATATTTTATGTACAGTATATAATATATATTTGGTGAAATTTGATATTTCACCCACAGTATATAATATATATTTGATGAAATTTGAGATTTTATGTACGGTATATGATATATATTTGGTGTACTTTCATATTTTACTTATAGTATATAATATATATTTGGTGTACTTTGATATTTTATGCACAGTATATAATATATATTGGTGTAGTTTCATACTTTATGTAGAGTATATAGTATATAATTGCTGAAATTTGATATTTTATATACAGTATAGAATATGTATTTTGTGTAATCTGATATTATATGTAAAGTATATAATATATATTTGGTGAAATTTTATATTTTATATAAAGTATATAACATATATTTGGTGTAATTTCATATTTTATGTACAGTATATAGTATATATTTGGTGACATTTGATATTTTATGTACAGTATATAATATATATTTGCTGAAATTTGATATTTTATTTACAGTAAATAATATATATTTGGTGAAATTTTATATTTTATGTACAGTGTATAATATATATTTGGTGTACTTTCATATTTTATGTACAGTATATAGTATATAGTTGGTGACATTAAATATTTTATGTACAGTAGATAATATATATTTGTTGAAATTTGACATTTTATATACAGTATATAATATATATTTGGTGAAATTTTATATTTTACTTACAGTATATAATATATATTTGGTGTATTTTCATATTTTATGTACAGTATAAAATATATATATGGTGACATTTGATATTTTATCAACAATATGTAAGATATGTTTGTTGAAATTTGATATTTTATGTACAGTATATAATATATATTTGGTGAAATTTGATATTATAGGTACAGTATATAATATATATTTGGTGAAATTTGATATTTTATGTACGGTATATAATATATATTTGGTGAAATTTGATATTTTATGTACAGTATATAATATATATTTGGTGAAATTTGACATTTTACGTACAGTATATATATATTTGGTGTACTTTCATATTTTATGTACAGTATATAGTATATATTTGGTGAAATTTGATATTTTTTGCACAGTATATAGCAGATATTTGGTGAAATTTGATATTATATGTACAGTATATAATATACTTTGGGTTAAATTTGATATTTTGTCTACATTATATAATATATATTTGGTGAAATTTGATATTTTATGTACAGTATATAATATATACTTGGTGAAATTTGATATTTTATATACAGTATTTAATATATATTTGGTGTACTTTCATATTTTATGTACAGTATAAAATATATTCTTGATGTACTTTCATATTTTATATACAGCAAATAATACATATTTGTTGTATTTTGATATTTTATATACAGTATATAATATATATTTGGCGAAATTTGATATTAATTGTACAGTATATAATATATATTTGGTGAAATTTGATATTTTATGTGCAGTATATAAAATATATTTGGTGAAATTTGATATTTTATGTACAGTATATAATATATATTTGGTGTACTTTCATATTTTATGTACAGTATAAAATATATACTTGATGTACTTTCAAGTTTTATGTGCAGTATATAATAAATATTTGGGGTTCCTTCATATTTTATGTACAGTATATAATATATATTTTGTGAAATTTGATATTTCATCTACTGTATATAAGATATCGTTGGTGAAATTTGATATTTTATGTACAGTATATGATATATAATTGGTGTACTTTCATATTTTACTTGCAGTATATAATACCTATTTGGTGTACTTTGATATTTTATGTACAGTGCATAATATATAGGTGTAGTTTCATATTTTATGTACAGTATATGGTATATAATTCCTGAAATTTGATATTATATGTACAGTATATGATATGTATTTGGTGTAATTTGATATTATATGTACAATATATAATATGTATTTGGTGAAATTTTATATTTTATGTACAGTATATAATATATATTTGGTGTACTTTCATATTTTATGTACAGTATATAGTATATATTAGGTGAAATTTGATTTTTTACGTACATTATATAACAGATATTTGGTGAAATGTGATATTATATGTACAGTATATTATGTTTTTGGTGAAATTTGATATTTTATGTACAGTATATAAGATATATTTGGTGAAATTTTATATTTTATAAACAGTATATATTGTATATTTTGTGTACTTTCATATTTTAAGTACAGTGTAGAGAATATATTTGGTGACATTTGATATTTTATGTACAGTATGTAATATAAATTTGTTGAAATTTGATATTTTATGTACAGTATGTAATATATATTTGGTGTACTTTCATATTTTAAGTATAGTATAAAATATATACTTGATGTAGTTTCATATTTTATGTACAGAAAATAATATATATTTGTTGAAATTTCTTATTTTATGTACAGTATATAATATATATTTGGTGAAATTTGATATTATAGGTACAGTATATAATATATATTTGGTGAAATTTGATATTTTTTGAACTGTATATAATATATATTTGGTGAAATTTCATACTTTATGTACAGTATAAAACATATATTTGGTGAAATTTGATATTTTATGTACAGTATATAATATATATTTGGTGTACTTTCATATTTTATGTGCAGTATAAAATATATACTTGGTGTACTTTCATATTTTATGTAAGAAAATAATATATATTTGTTGAAATTTGATATTTTATGTACAGTATATAATTTATATTTGGTGCAATTTTATGTTTTATGTACTCTATATCATATATATTTGGTGTACTTACCAGTTTTATGTACAGTATATAATATATATTTGGTGAAATTTGATATTTTATGTACAGTATATTATATATATTTGGTGAAATTTGATATTTTATATACAGTAAGTAATATATATTTGGTGTACTTTCATATTTTATGTACAGTATAAAATACATACTTGATGTAGTTTCATATTTTATGTACAGTAAATAATACATATATTTTGAAATTTAATATTTTATGTACAGTATATAGTATATATTTGGTGACATTTGATATTTTATGTACAGTATGTAATATAAATTTGTTGAAATTTGATATTTTATGTACAGTATATAATATATCTTTGGTGTACTTTCATATTTTATGCAGAGTATAAAATATATACTTGATGTACTTTCAAGTTTTATGGACAGAATACAATATATATTTGGTGTACTTTCATATTTTATATACAGTATATAATATATATTTTGTGAATTTGGATATTTCATGTACTGTATGTTAGACATAATTGGTGAAATTTGATATTTTCTGTACGGTTGATGATATATAACTTGTGTACTTTCATCTTTTACTTGCAGTATATAATACATATTTGGTGTACTTTGATATTTTATGTACAGTATATAATATATATTTGGTGAAATTTGATATTTTACATACGGTATATAATATATATTTGGTGAAATTTGAGATTTTATGTACAGTATATGATATATATTTGGTGTACTTTCATATTTTACTTACAGTATATAATATATCTTTGGTGTACTTTGATATTTTATGTACAGCATATAATATATATTGGTGTATTTTCATATTTTATGTAGAGTATATAGTATATAATTGCTGAAATTTGATATTTTATGTACAGTATATAATATGTATTTTGTGTAATTTGATATTATATGTACAGTATATAATATATATTTGGTGAAATTTGATATTTTACACACAGTATATAATATATATTTGGTGAAATTTGAGATTTTATGTACGGTATATGATATATATTTGGTGTAATTTCATATTTTACTTACAGTATATAATATATATTTGGTGTACTTTGCTATTTTATGTACAGTATATAATATATATTGGTGTAGTTTCATATTTTATGTAGAGTATATAATACATATTTGGTGAAATTTGGTATTTTATATACAGTATGTAATATATATTTGGTGTACTTTCATATTATATGTACAGTATAAAATATATAATTCTACTTTCATATTTTATGTACAGTAATTAATACATATTTGTTGAAATTTGATATTTTATATACAGTATATAATATATATTTGGTGAAATTTCATATTATATTTACAGTATATAATATATATTTGGTGAAATTTCTTATTTTATGTACAGTATATAATATATATTTGGTGAAATTTGAGATTTTATGTACAGTATGTGATATATATTTGGTGTACTTTCATATTTTACTTACAGTATATAATATATACTTGGTGTACTTTGATATTTTATGTACAGTATATAATATATATTGGTGTAGTTTCATATTTTATGTAGAGTATATAGTATATAATTGCTGAAATTTGATATTTTATATACAGTATATAATATGTATTTTGTGTAATCTGATATTATATGTAAAGTATATAATATATATTTGGTGAAATTTTATATTTTATATACAGTATATAACATATATTTGGTGTAATTTCATATTTTATGTACGGTTTATAGTATATATTTCGTGACATTTGATATTTTATGTACAGTATATAATATATATTTGTTGAAATTTGATATTTTATGTACAGTATATAATATATATTTGCTGAAATTTTATATTTTATGTACAGTGTATAATATATATTTGGTGTACTTTCATATTTTATGTACAGTATATAGTATATATTTGGTGACATTTCATATTTTATGAACAATAGGTAAGATATGTTTGTTGAAATTTGATATTTTATGGACAGTATATAATATATATTGGGTGAAGTTTGATATTATAGGTACAGTATATAATATATATTTGGTGAAATTTGATATTTTATGTACAGTATATAATATATATTTGGTGAAATTTGACATTTTATGTACGGTACATAATATATATTTGGTGTACTTTCATATTTTATGTACAGTATATAGTATATATCTGGTGAAATTTGATATTTTTTGCACAGTATATAGCAGATATTTGGTGAAATTTGATATTATATGTACAGTATATAATATACTTTGGGTTAAATTTGATATTTTGTGTACAGTATATAATATATATTTGGTGAAATTTGATATTTTATGTACCGTATATAATATATACTTGGTGAAATTTGATATATTATATACAGTATTTAATATATATTTGGTGTACTTTCATATTTTATGTACAGTATAAAATATATACTTGATGTACTTTTATATTTTATGTACAGCAAATAATACATATTTGTTGAAATTTGATATTTTATGTACAGTATATAAAATATATTTGGTGAAATTTGATATTTTATGTACAGTATATAATATATATTTGGTGTACTTTCATATTTTATGTACAGTATAAAATATATACCTGATGTACTTTCAAGTTTTATGTGCAGTATATAATAAATATTTGGGGTGCTTACTTATTTTATGTACAGTATATAATACATATTTTGTGAAATTTGATATTTCATCTACTGTATATAAGATATAGTTGGTGAAATTTGATATTTTATCTACAGTATATGATATATAATTGGTGTACTTTCATATTTTACTTGCAGTTTATAACACATATTTGGTGTACTTTCATATTTTATGTACAGTATATAGTATATATTTGTTGAAATTTGATATTTAATGTACGGTATATAATATATATTTGTTGAAATTTGATATTTTATGTAAAGTATATAATATATATTTGGTGAAATTTTATATTTTATGTACACTAGATACTATATATTTGGTGTACTTTCATATTTTATGTACAGTATACAGTATATATTTGGTGACATTTGATATTTTATGTACAATATATAAGATATGTTTGTTGAAATTTGATATTTTTTGTACAGTATATAAAATATATTTGGTGAAATTTCATATTTTATGTACAGTATATAATATATATTTGGTGAAATTTGATAATTTAAGTACAGTATAAAAGATATATTTGGTGAAATTTGATATTTTATGTACAGTATATAATATATATTTGGTGAAATTTGATATTTCACCCACAGTATATAATATATATTTGATGAAATTTGAGATTTTATGTACGGTATATGATATATATTTGGTGTACTTTCATATTTTACTTATAGTATATAATATATATTTGGTGTACTTTGATATTTTATGCACAGTATATAATATATACTGGTGTAGTTTCATACTTTATGTAGAGTATATAGTATATAATTGCTGAAATTTGATATTTTATATACAGTATATAATATGTATTTTGTGTAATCTGATATTATATGTAAAGTATATAATATATATTTGGTGAAATTTTATATTTTATATAAAGTATATAACATATATTTGGTGTAATTTCATATTTTATGTACAGTATATAGTATATATTTGGTGACATTTGATATTTTATGTACAGTATATAATATATATTTGCTGAAATTTGATATTTTATTTACAGTAAATAATATATATTTGGTGAAATTTTATATTTTATGAACAGTGTATAATATATATTTGGTGTACTTTCATATTTTATGTACAGTATATAGTATATAGTTGGTGACATTAAATATTTTATGTACAGTAGATAATATATATTTGTTGAAATTTGACATTTTATATACAGTATATAATATATATTTGGTGAAATTTTATATTTTACTTACAGTATATAATATATATTTGGTGTATTTTCATATTTTATGTACAGTATATAATATATATATGGTGACATTTGATATTTTATCAACAATATATAAGATATGTTTGTTGAAATTTGATATTTTATGTACAGTATATAATATATATTTGGTGAAATTTATTATAGGTACAGTATATAATATATATTTGGTGAAATTTGGTATTTTATGTACGGTATATAATATATATTTGGTGAAATTTGATATTTTATGTACAGTATATAATATATATTTGGTGAAATTTGACATTTTATGTACAGTATATATATATTTGGTGTACTTTCATATTTTATGTACAGTATATAGTATATATTTCGTGAAATTTGATATTTTTTGCACAGTATATAGCAGATATTTGGTGAAATTTGATATTATATGTACAGTATATAATATACTTTGGGTTAAATTTGATATTTTGTCTACATTATATAATATATATTTGGTGAAATTTGATATTTTATGTACAGTATATAATATATACTTGGTGAAATTTGATATTTTATATACAGTATTTAATATATATTTGGTGTACTTTCATATTTTATGTACAGTATAAAATATATTCTTGATGTACTTTCATATTTTATGTACAGCAAATAATACATATTTGTTGTATTTTGATATTTTATATACAGTATATAATATATATTTGGCGAAATTTGATATTAATTGTACAGTATATAATATATATTTGGTGAAATTTGATATTTTATGTGCAGTATATAAAATATATTTGGTGAAATTTGATATTTTATGTACAGTATATAATATATATTTGGTGTACTTTCATATTTTATGTACAGTATAAAATATATACTTGATGTACTTTCAAGTTTTATGTGCAGTATATAATAAATATTTGGGGTTCCTTCATATTTTATGTACAGTATATAATATATATTTTGTGAAATTTAATATTTCATCTACTGTATATAAGATATCGTTGGTGAAATTTGATATTTTATGTACAGTATATGATATATAATTGGTGTACTCTCATATTTTACTTGCAGTATATAATACCTATTTGGTGTACTTTGATATTTTATGTACAGTGCATAATATATAGGTGTAGTTTCATATTTTATGTACAGTATATGGTATATAATTCCTGAAATTTGATATTATATGTACAGTATATGATATGTATTTGGTGTAATTTGATATTATATGTACAATATATAATATGTATTTGGTGAAATTTTATATTTTATGTACAGTATATAATATATATTTGGTGTACTTTCATATTTTATGTACAGTATATAGTATATATTAGGTGAAATTTGAATTTTTATGTACATTATATAACAGATATTTGGTGAAATGTGATATTATATGTACAGTATATTATGTTTTTGGTGAAATTTGATATTTTATGTACAGTATATAAGATATATTTGGTGAAATTTTATATTTTATAAACAGTATATATTGTATATTTTGTGTACTTTCATATTTTATGTACAGTGTATAGAATATATTTGGTGACATTTGATATTTTATGTACACTATGTAATATAAATTTGTTGAAATTTGATATTTTATGTACAGTATGTAATATATATTTGGTGTACTTTCATATTTTACTTACAGTATATAATATATATTTTGTGTACTTTGCTATTTTATGTACAGTATATAATATATATTGGTGTAGTTTCATATTTTATGTAGAGTATATAATACATATTTGGTGAAATTTGGTATTTTATATACAGTATGTAATATATATTTGGTGTACTTTCATATTATATGTACAGTATAAAATATATAATTCTTTCATATTTTATGTACAGTAATTAATACATATTTGTTGAAATTTGATATTTTATATACAGTATATACTATATATTTGGTGAAATTTCATATTATATTTACAGTATATAATATATATTTGGTGAAATTTCTTATTTTATGTACAGTATATAATATATATTTGGTGAAATTTGAGATTTTATGTACAGTATGTGATATATATTTGGTGTACTTTCATATTTTACTTACAGTATATAATATATACTTGGTGTACTTTGATATTTTATGTACAGTATATAATATATATTGGTGTAGTTTCATATTTTATGTAGAGTATATAGTATATAATTGCTGAAATTTCATATTTTATATACAGTATATAATATGTATTTTGTGTAATCTGATATTATATGTAAAGTATATAATATATATTTGGTGAAATTTTATATTTTATATACAGTATATAACATATATTTGGTGTAATTTCATATTTTATGTACGGTTTACAGTATATATTTCGTGACATTTGATATTTTATGTACAGTATATAATATATATTTGTTGAAATTTGATATTTTATGTACAGTATATAATATATATTTGCTGAAATTTTATATTTTATGTACAGTGTATAATATATATTTGGTGTACTTTCATATTTTATGTACAGTATATAGTATATATTTGGTGACATTTCATATTTTATGAACAATAGGTAAGATATGTTTGTTGAAATTTGATATTTTATGGACAGTATATAATATATATTTGGTGAAGTTTGATATTATAGGTACTGTATATAATATATATTTGGTGAAATTTGATATTTTATGTACAGTATATAATATATATTTGGTGAAATTTGATATTTTATGTACGGTACATAATATATATTTGGTGTACTTTCATATTTTATGTACAGTATATAGTATATATCTGGTGAAATTTGATATTTTTTGCACAGTATATAGCAGATATTTGGTGAAATTTGATATTATATGTACAGTATATAATATGCTTTGGGTTAAATTTGATATTTTGTGTACAGTATATAATATATATTTGGTGAAATTTGATATTTTATGTACAGTATATAATATACATTTGGTGAAATTTGATATTTTATATACAGTATCTAATATATATTTGGTGTACTTTCATATTTTATGTACAGTATAAAATATATACTTGATGTACTTTCATATTTTATGTACAGCAAATAATACATATTTGTTGAAATTTGATATTTTATATACAGTATATAATATATATTTGGCGAAATTTGATATTAATTGTACAGTATATAATATATATTTGGTGAAATTTGATATTTTATGTACAGTATATAAAATATATTTGGTGAAATTTGATATTTTATGTACAGTATATAATATATATTTGGTGTCCTTTCATATTTTATGTACAGTATAAAATATATACCTGATGTACTTTCAAGTTTTATGTGCAGTATATAATAAATATTTGGGGTGCTTACTTATTTTATGTACAGTATATAATACATATTTTGTGAAATTTGATATTTCATCTACTGTATATAAGATATAGTTGGTGAAATTTGATATTTTATCTACAGTATATGATATATAATTGGTGTACTTTCATATTTTACTTGCAGTTTATAACACATATTTGGTGTACTTTCATATTTTATGTACAGTATATAGTATATATTTGTTGACATTTGATATTTTATTTACGGTATATAATATATATTTGTTGAAATTTGATATTTTATGTAAAGTATATAATATATATTTGGTGAAATTTTATATTTTATGTACACTAGATACTATATATTTGGTGTACTTTCATATTTTATGTACAGTATATAGTATATATTTGGTGACATTTGATATTTTATGTACAATATATAAGATATGTTTGTTGAAATTTGATATTTTATGTACAGTATATAATATATATTTGGTGAAATTTGATATTTTATGTACAGTATATAATATATATTTGGTGAAATTTGATAATTTAGGTACAGTATAAAAGATATATTTGTTGAAATTTGATATTTTATGTACAGTATATAATATATATTTGGTGAAATTTGATATTTCACCCACAGTATATAATATATATTTGATGAAATTTGAGATTTTATGTACGGTATATGATATATATTTGGTGTACTTTCATATTTTACTTATAGTATATAATATATATTTGGTGTACTTTGATATTTTATGCACAGTATGTAATATATATTGGTGTAGTTTCATACTTTATGTAGAGTATATAGTATATAATTGCTGAAATTTGATATTTTATATACAGTATATAATATGTATTTTGTGTAATCTGATATTATATGTAAAGTATATAATATATATTTGGTGAAATTTTATATTTTATATAAAGTATATAACATATATTTGGTGTAATTTCATATTTTATGTACAGTATATAGTATATATTTGGTGACATTTGATATTTTATGTACAGTATATAATATATATTTGCTGAAATTTGATATTTTATTTACAGTAAATAATATATATTTGGTGAAATTTTATATTTTATGAACAGTGTATAATATATATTTGGTGTACTTTCATATTTTATGTACAGTATATAGTATATAGTTGGTGACATTAAATATTTTATGTACAGTAGATAATATATATTTGTTGAAATTTGACATTTTATATACAGTATATAATATATATTTGGTCAAATTTTATATTTTACTTACAGTATATAATATATATTTGGTGTATTTTCATATTTTATGTACAGTATATAATATATATATGGTGACATTTGATATTTTATCAACAATATGTAAGATATGTTTGTTGAAATTTGATATTTTATGTACAGTATATAATATATATTTGGTGGAATTTATTATAGGTACAGTATATAATATATATTTGGTGAAATTTGATATTTTATGTACGGTATATAATATATATTTGGTGAAATTTGATATTTTATGTACAGTATATAATATATATTTGGTGAAATTTGACATTTTATGTACAGTATATATATATTTGGTGTACTTTCATATTTTATGTACAGTATATAGTATATATTTGGTGAAATTTGATAATTTTTGCACGGTATATAGCAGATATTTGGTGAAATTTGATATTATATGTACAGTATATAATATACTTTGGGTTAAATTTGATATTTTGTCTACATTATATAACATATATTTGGTGAAATTTGATATTTTATGTACAGTATATAATATATACTTGGTGAAATTTGATATTTTATATACAGTATTTAATATATATTTGGTGTACTTTCATATTTTATGTACAGTATAAAATATATTCTTGATGTACTTTCATATTTTATGTACAGCAAATAATACATATTTGTTGTATTTTGATATTTTATATACAGTATATAATATATATTTGGCGAAATTTGATATTAATTGTACAGTATATAATATATATTTGGTGAAATTTGATATTTTATGTGCAGTATATAAAATATATTTGGTGAAATTTGATATTTTATGTACAGTATATAATGTATATTTGGTGTACTTTCATATTTTATGTACAGTATAAAATATATACTTGATGTACTTTCAAGTTTTATGTGCAGTATATAATAAATATTTGGGGTTCCTTCATATTTTATGTACAGTATATAATATATATTTTGTGAAATTTGATATTTCATCTACTGTATATAAGATATCGTTGGTGAAATTTGATATTTTATGTACAGTATATGATATATAATTGGTGTACTTTCATATTTTACTTGCAGTATATAATACCTATTTGGTGTACTTTGATATTTTATGTACAGTGCATAATATATAGGTGTAGTTTCATATTTTATGTACAGTATATGGTATATAATTCCTGAAATTTGATATTATATGTACAGTATATGATATGTATTTGGTGTAATTTGATATTATATGTACAATATATAATATGTATTTGGTGAAATTTTATATTTTATGTACAGTATATAATATATATTTGGTGTACTTTCATATTTTATGTACAGTATATAGTATATATTAGGTGAAATTTGATTTTTTATGTACATTATATAACAGATATTTGGTGAAATGTGATATTATATGTACAGTATATTATGTTTTTGGTGAAATTTGATATTTTATGTACAGTATATAAGATATATTTGGTGAAATTTTATATTTTATAAACAGTATATATTGTATATTTTGTGTACTTTCATATTTTATGTACAGTGTATAGAATATATTTGGTGACATTTGATAGTTTATGTACAGTATGTAATATAAATTTGTTGAAATTTGATATTTTATGTACAGTATGTAACATATATTTGGTGTATTTTCATATTTTAAGTACAGTATAAAGTATATTCTTCATGTAGTTTCATATTTTATGTACAGAAAATAATATATATTTGTTGAAATTTGTTATTTTATGTACAGTATATAATATATATTTGGTGAAATTTGATATTATAGGTACAGTATATAATATATATTTGGTGAAATTTGATATTTTTTGAACTGTATATAATATATATTTGGTGAAATTTCATACTTTATGTACAGTATAAAACATATATTTGGTGAAATTTGATATTTTATGTACAGTATATAATATATATTTGGTGTACTTTCATATTTTATGTGCAGTATAAAATATATACTTGATGTACTTTCATATTTTATGTAAGAAAATAATACATATTTGTTGAAATTTGATATTTTATGTACAGTATATAATTTATATTTGGTGCAATTTTATATTTTATGTACTCTATATCATATATATTTGGTGTACTTACCAGTTTTATGTACAGTATATAATATATATTTGGTGAAATTTGATATTATAGGTACAGTATATAATATATATTTGGTGAAATTTGATATTTTACTTACAGTATATAATATATATTTGCTGTATTTTCATATTTTATGTACAGTATATAATATATATTTGGTGACATTTGATATTTTATGAACAATATGTAAGATATGTTTGTTGAAATTTGAAATTTTGTGTACAGTATATAATATATTTTTGGTGAAATTTGATGTTATAAGTACAGTATGTAATATATATTTGGTGAAATTTGATATTTAATGTACAGTATATAATATATATTTGGTGAAATTTGATATTTTATGTACAGTATATAAGATATATTTGGTGAAATTTGATATTTTATGTACAGTATATAAGATATATTTGGTGAAATTTGATATTTTATATACTATATATATATTTGGTGTACTTTCCTATTTTATGTACATATATAGTATATATTTGGTGAAATTCGATATTTTTTGCACAGTACATAGTAGATATTTGGTGAAATTTGATATTATATGTACAGTATATAGTATACTTTGGGTTAAATTTGATATTTTGTGTACAGTATATAATATGTATTTGGTGAAATTTGATATTTTATGTACAGTATATAATATATATTTGGTGAAATTTGATATTTTATATACAGTATGTAATATATATTTGGTGTACTTTCTTATTTTATGTACAGTATAAAATATATACCTGATGTACTTTCAAGTTTTATGTGCAGTATTTAATAAATATTTGGGGTGCTTACTTATTTTATGTACAGTATATAATACATATTTTGTGAAATTTGATATTTCATCTACTGTATATAAGATATAGTTGGTGAAATATGATATTTTATCTACAGTATATGATATATAATTGGTGTACTTTCATATTTTACTTGTAGTATATAATACCTATTTGGTGTACTTTGATATTTTATGTACAGTGCATAATATATAGGTGTAGTTTCATATTTTATGTACAGTATATGGTATATAATTCCTGAAATTTGATATTATATGTACAGTATATGATATGTATTTGGTGTAATTTGATATTATATGTACAATATATAATATGTATTTGGTGAAATTTTATATTTTATGTACAGTATATAATATATGTTTGGTGTACTTTCATATTTTATGTACAGTATATAGTATATATTAGGTGAAATTTGATTTTTTATGTACATTATATAACAGATATTTGGTGAAATGTGATATTATATGTACAGTATATTATGTTTTTGGTGAAATTTGATATTTTATGTACAGTATATAAGATATATTTGGTGAAATTTTATATTTTATAAACAGTATATATTGTATATTTTGTGTACTTTCATATTTTATGTACAGTGTATAGAATATATTTGGTAACATTTGATATTTTATGTACAGTATGTAATATAAATTTGTTGAAATTTGATATTTTATGTACAGTATGTAATATATATTTGGTGTACTTTCATATTTTAAGTACAGTATAAAATATATACTTGATGTAGTTTCATATTTTATGTACAGAAAATAATATATATTTGTTGAAATTTCTTATTTTATGTACAGTATATAATATATATTTGGTGAAATTTGATATTATAGGTACAGTATATAATATATATTTGGTGAAATTTGATATTTTTTGAACTGTATATAATATATATTTGGTGAAATTTCATACTTTATGTACAGTATAAAACATATATTTGGTGAAATTTGATATTTTATGTACAGTATATAATATATATTTGGTGTACTTTCATATTTTATGTGCAGTATAAAATATATACTTGATGTACTTTCATATTTTATGTAAGAAAATAATACATATTTGTTGAAATTTGATATTTTATGTACAGAATATAATTTATATTTGGTGCAATTTTCTGTTTTATGTACTCTATATCATATATATTTGGTGTACTTACCAGTTTTATGTACAGTATATAATATATATTTGGTGAAATTTGATATTTTATGTACAGTATATTATATATATTTGGTGAAATTTGATATTTTATATACAGTAAGTAATATATATTTGGTGTACTTTCATATTTTATGTACAGTATAAAATACATACTTGATGTAGTTTCATATTTTATGTACAGTAAATAATACATATTTTTTGAAATTTAATATTTTATGTACAGTATATAGTATATATTTGGTGACATTTGATATTTTATGTACAGTATGTAATATTAATTTGTTGAAATTTGATATTTTATGTACAGTATGTAATATATCTTTGGTGTACTTTCATATTTTATGTAGAGTATAAAATATATACTTGATGTACTTTCAAGTTTTATGGACAGAATACAATATATATTTGGTGTACTTTCATATTTTATATACAGTATATAATATATATTTTGTGAATTTGGATATTTCATGTACTGTATGTTAGAAATAATTGGTGAAATTTGATATTTTCTGTACAGTAGATGATATATAACTTTTGTACTTTCATCTTTTACTTGCAGTATATAATACATATTTGGTGTACTTTGATATTTTATGTACAGTATATAATATATATTTGGTGAAATTTGATATTTTACATACGGTATATAATATATATTTGGTGAAATTTGAGATTTTATGTACAGTATATGATATATATTTGGTGTACTTTCATATTTTACTTACAGTATATAATATATCTTTGGTGTACTTTGATATTTTATGTACAGCATATAATATATATTGGTGTATTTTCATATTTTATGTAGAGTATATAGTATATAATTGCTGAAATTTGATATTTTATGTACAGTATATAATATGTATTTTGTGTAATTTGATATTATATGTACAGTATATAATATATATTTGGTGAAATTTGATATTTTACACACAGTATATAATATATATTTGGTGAAATTTGAGATTTTATGTACGGTATATGATATATATTTGGTGTAATTTCATATTTTACTTACAGTATATAATATATATTTGGTGTACTTTGCTATTTTATGTACAGTATATAATATATATTGGTGTAGTTTCATATTTTATGTAGAGTATATAATACATATTTGGTGAAATTTGGTATTTTATATACAGTATGTAATATATATTTGGTGTACTTTCATATTATATGTACAGTATAAAATATATAATTCTACTTTCATATTTTATGTACAGTAATTAATACATATTTGTTGAAATTTGATATTTTATATACAGTATATAATATATATTTGGTGAAATTTCATATTATATTTACAGTATATAATATATATTTGGTGAAATTTCTTATTTTATGTACAGTATATAATATATATTTGGTGAAATTTGAGATTTTATGTACAGTATGTGATATATATTTGGTGTACTTTCATATTTTACTTACAGTATATAATATATACTTGGTGTACTTTGATATTTTATGTACAGTATATAATATATATTGGTGTAGTTTCATATTTTATGTAGAGTATATAGTATATAATTGCTGAAATTTGATATTTTATATACAGTATATAATATGTATTTTGTGTAATCTGATATTATATGTAAAGTATATAATATATATTTGGTGAAATTTTATATTTTATATACAGTATATAACATATATTTGGTGTAATTTCATATTTTATGTACGGTTTATAGTATATATTTCGTGACATTTGATATTTTATGTACAGTATATAATATATATTTGTTGAAATTTGATATTTTATGTACAGTATATAATATATATTTGCTGAAATTTTATATTTTATGTACAGTGTATAATATATATTTGGTGTACTTTCATATTTTATGTACAGTATATAGTATATATTTGGTGACATTTCATATTTTATGAACAATAGGTAAGATATGTTTGTTGAAATTTGATATTTTATGGACAGTATATAATATATATTGGGTGAAGTTTGATATTATAGGTACAGTATATAATATATATTTGGTGAAATTTGATATTTTATGTACAGTATATAATATATATTTGGTGAAATTTGATATTTTATGTACGGTACATAATATATATTTGGTGTACTTTCATATTTTATGTACAGTATATAGTATATATCTGGTGAAATTTGATATTTTTTGCACAGTATATAGCAGATATTTGGTGAAATTTGATATTATATGTACAGTATATAATATACTTTGGGTTAAATTTGATATTTTGTGTACAGTATATAATATATATTTGGTGAAATTTGATATTTTATGTACAGTATTTAATATATATTTGGTGAAATTTGATATTTTATATACAGTATCTAATATATATTTGGTGTACTTTCATATTTTATGTACAGTATAAAATATATACTTGATGTACTTTCATATTTTATGTACAGCAAATAATACATATTTGTTGAAATTTGATATTTTATATACAGTATATAATATATATTTGGCGAAATTTGATATTAATTGTACAGTATATAATATATATTTGGTGAAATTTGATATTTTATGTACAGTATATAAAATATATTTGGTGAAATTTGATATTTTATGTACAGTATATAATATATATTTGGTGTACTTTCATATTTTATGTACAGTATAAAATTTATACCTGATGTACTTTCAAGTTTTATGTGCAGTATATAATAAATATTTGGGGTGCTTACTTATTTTATGTACAGTATATAATACATATTTTGTGAAATTTGATATTTCATCTACTGTATATAAGATATAGTTGGTGAAATTTGATATTTTATCTACAGTATATGATATATAATTGGTGTACTTTCATATTTTACTTGCAGTTTATAACACATATTTGGTGTACCTTCATATTTTATGTACAGTATATAGTATATATTTGTTGACATTTGATATTTTATGTACGGTATATAATATATATTTGTTGAAATTTGATATTTTATGTAAAGTATATAATATATATTTGGTGAAATTTTATATTTTATGTACACTAGATACTATATATTTGGTGTACTTTCATATTTTATGTACAGTATATAGTATATATTTGGTGACATTTGATATTTTATGTACAATATATAAGATATGTTTGTTGAAATTTGATATTTTATGTACAGTATATATTATATATTTGGTGAAATTTGATATTTTATGTACAGTATATAATATATATTTGGTGAAATTTGATAATTTAGGTACAGTATAAAAGATATATTTGGTGAAATTTGATATTTTATGTACAGTATATAATATATATTTGGTGAAATTTGATATTTCACCCACAGTATATAATATATATTTGATGAAATTTGAGATTTTATGTACGGTATATGATATATATTTGGTGTACTTTCATATTTTACTTATAGTATATAATATATATTTGGTGTACTTTGATATTTTATGCACAGTATATAATATATAGGTGTAGTTTCATACTTTATGTAGAGTATATAGTATATAATTGCTGAAATTTGATATTTTATATACAGTATAGAATATGTATTTTGTGTAATCTGATATTATATGTAAAGTATATAATATATATTTGGTGAAATTTTATATTTTATATAAAGTATATAACATATATTTGGTGTAATTTCATATTTTATGTACAGTATATAGTATATATTTGGTGACATTTGATATTTTATGTACAGTATATAATATATATTTGCTGAAATTTGATATTTTATTTACAGTAAATAATATATATTTGGTGAAATTTTATATTTTATGTACAGTGTATAATATATATTTGGTGTACTTTCATATTTTATGTACAGTATATAGTATATAGTTGGTGACATTAAATATTTTATGTACAGTAGATAATATATATTTGTTGAAATTTGACATTTTATATACAGTATATAATATATATTTGGTGAAATTTTATATTTTACTTACAGTATATAATATATATTTGGTGTATTTTCATATTTTATGTACAGTATAAAATATATATATGGTGACATTTGATATTTTATCAACAATATGTAAGATATGTTTGTTGAAATTTGATATTTTATGTACAGTATATAATATATATTTGGTGAAATTTGATATTATAGGTACAGTATATAATATATATTTGGTGAAATTTGATATTTTATGTACGGTATATAATATATATTTGGTGAAATTTGATATTTTATGTACAGTATATAATATATATTTGGTGAAATTTGACATTTTACGTACAGTATATATATATTTGGTGTACTTTCATATTTTATGTACAGTATATAGTATATATTTGGTGAAATTTGATATTTTTTGCACAGTATATAGCAGATATTTGGTGAAATTTGATATTATATGTACAGTATATAATATACTTTGGGTTAAATTTGATATTTTGTCTACATTATATAATATATATTTGGTGAAATTTGATATTTTATGTACAGTATATAATATATACTTGGTGAAATTTGATATTTTATATACAGTATTTAATATATATTTGGTGTACTTTCATATTTTATGTACAGTATAAAATATATTCTTGATGTACTTTCATATTTTATGTACAGCAAATAATACATATTTGTTGTATTTTGATATTTTATATACAGTATATAATATATATTTGGCGAAATTTGATATTAATTGTACAGTATATAATATATATTTGGTGAAATTTGATATTTTATGTGCAGTATATAAAATATATTTGGTGAAATTTGATATTTTATGTACAGTATATAATATATATTTGGTGTACTTTCATATTTTATGTACAGTATAAAATATATACTTGATGTACTTTCAAGTTTTATGTGCAGTATATAATAAATATTTGGGGTTCCTTCATATTTTATGTACAGTATATAATATATATTTTGTGAAATTTAATATTTCATCTACTGTATATAAGATATCGTTGGTGAAATTTGATATTTTATGTACAGTATATGATATATAATTGGTGTACTTTCATATTTTACTTGCAGTATATAATACCTATTTGGTGTACTTTGATATTTTATGTACAGTGCATAATATATACGTGTAGTTTCATATTTTATGTACAGTATATGGTATATAATTCCTGAAATTTGATATTATATGTACAGTATATGATATGTATTTGGTGTAATTTGATATTATATGTACAATATATAATATGTATTTGGTGAAATTTTATATTTTATGTACAGTATATAATATATGTTTGGTGTACTTTCATATTTTATGTACAGTATATAGTATATATTAGGTGAAATTTGATTTTTTATGTACATTATATAACAGATATTTGGTGAAATGTGATATTATATGTACAGTATATTATGTTTTTGTTGAAATTTGATATTTTATGTACAGTATATAAGATATATTTGGTGAAATTTTATATTTTATAAACAGTATATATTGTATATTTTGTGTACTTTCATATTTTATGTACAGTGTATAGAATATATTTGGTGACATTTGATATTTTATGTACAGTATGTAATATAAATTTGTTGAAATTTGATATTTTATGTACAGTATGTAATATATATTTGGTGTACTTTCATATTTTAAGTACAGTATAAAATATATACTTGATGTAGTTTCATATTTTATGTACAGAATATAATATATATTTGTTGAAATTTGTTATTTTATGTACAGTATATAATATATATTTGGTGAAATTTGATATTATAGGTACAGTATATAATATATATTTGGTGAAATTTGATATTTTTTGAACTGTATATAATATATATTTGGTGAAATTTCATACTTTATGTACAGTATAAAACATATATTTGGTGAAATTTGATATTTTATGTACAGTATATAATATATATTAGGTGTACTTTCATATTTTATGTGCAGTATAAAATATATACTTGATGTACTTTCATATTTTATGTAAGAAAATAATACATATTTGTTGAAATTTGATATTTTATGTACAGTATATAATTTATATTTGGTGCAATTTTATATTTTATGTACTCTATATCATATATATTTGGTGTACTTACCAGTTTTATGTACAGTATATAATATATATTTGGTGAAATTTGATATTATAGGTACAGTATATAATATATATTTGGTGAAATTTGATATTTTTTGAACTGTATATAATATATATTTGGTGAAATTTCATACTTTATGTACAGTATAAAACATATATTTGGTGAAATTTGATATTTTATGTACAGTATATAATATATATTAGGTGTACTTTCATATTTTATGTGCAGTATAAAATATATACTTGATGTACTTTCATATTTTATGTAAGAAAATAATACATATTTGTTGAAATTTGATATTTTATGTACAGTATATAATTTATATTTGGTGCAATTTTATATTTTATGTACTCTATATCATATATATTTGGTGTACTTACCAGTTTTATGTACAGTATATAATATATATTTGGTGAAATTTGATATTATAGGTACAGTATATAATATATATTTGGTGAAATTTGATATTTTACTTACAGTATATAATATATATTTGCTGTATTTTCATATTTTTTGTACAGTATATAATATATATTTGGTGACATTTGATATTTTATGAACAATATGTAAGATATGTTTGTTGAAATTTGAAATTTTGTGTACAGTATATAATTTATATTTGGTGAAATTTGATGTTATAAGTACAGTATATAATATATATTTGGTGAAATTTGATATTTAATGTACAGTATATAATATATATTTGGTGAAATTTGATATTTTATGTACAGTATATAAGATATATTTGGTGAAATTTCATATTTTATATACTATATATATATTTGGTGTACTTTCCTATTTTATGTACATATATAGTATATATTTCGTGAAATTCGATATTTTTTGCACAGTACATAGTAGATATTTGGTGAAATTTGATATTATATGTACAGTATATAGTATACTTTGGGTTAAATTTCATATTTTGTGTACAGTATATAATATATATTTGGTGAAATTTGATATTTTATGTACAGTACATAATATATATTTCGTGAAATTTGATATTTTATATACAGTATGTAATATATATTTGGTGTACTTTCATATTTTATGTACAGTATAAAATATATACCTGATGTACTTTCAAGTTTTATGTGCAGTATATAATAAATATTTGGGGTGCTTACTTATTTTATGTACAGTATATAATACATATTTTGTGAAATTTGATATTTCATCTACTGTATATAAGATATAGTTGGTGAAATTTGATATTTTATCTACAGTATATGATATATAATTGGTGTACTTTCATATTTTACTTGCAGTTTATAACACATATTTGGTGTACTTTCATATTTTATGTACAGTATATAGTATATATTTGTTGACTTTTGATATTTTATGTACGGTATATAATATATATTTGTTGAAATTTGATATTTTATGTAAAGTATATAATATATATTTGGTGAAATTTTATATTTTATGTACACTAGATACTATATATTTGGTGTACTTTCATATTTTATGTACAGTACATAGTATATATTTGGTGACATTTGATATTTTATGTACAATATATAAGATATGTTTGTTGAAATTTGATATTTTATGTAGAGTATATAATATATATTTGGTGAAATGTGATATTTTATGTACAGTATATAATATATATTTGGTGAAATTTGATAATTTAGGTACAGTATAAAAGATATATTTGTTGAAATTTGGTATTTTATGTACAGTATATAATATATATTTGGTGAAATTTGATATTTCACCCACAGTATATAATATATATTTGATGAAATTTGAGATTTTATGTACGGTATATGATATATATTTGGTGTACTTTCATATTTTACTTATAGTATATAATATATATTTGGTGTACTTTGATATTTTATGCACAGTATATAATATATATTGGTGTAGTTTCATACTTTATGTAGAGTATATAGTATATAATTGCTGAAATTTGATATTTTATATACAGTATATAATATGTATTTTGTGTAATCTGATATTATATGTAAAGTATATAATATATATTTGGTGAAATTTTATATTTTATATAAAGTATATAACATATATTTGGTGTAATTTCATATTTTATGTACAGAATATAGTATATATTTGGTGACATTTGATATTTTATGTACAGTATATAATATATATTTGCTGAAATTTGATATTTTATTTACAGTAAATAATATATATTTGGTGAAATTTTATATTTTATGTACAGTGTATAATATATATTTGGTGTCCTTTCATATTTTATGTACAGTATATAGTATATAGTTGGTGACATTAGATATTTTATGTACAGTAGATAATATATATTTGTTGAAATTTGACATTTTATATACAGTATATAATATATATTTGGTGAAATTTTATATTTTACTTACAGTATATAATATATATTTGGTGTATTTTCATATTTTATGTACAGTATATAATATATATATGGTGACATTTGATATTTTATCAACAATATGTAAGATATGTTTGTTGAAATTTGATATTTTATGTACAGTATATAATATATATTTGGTGAAATTTGATATTATAGGTACAGTATATAATATATATTTGGTGAAATTTGATATTTTATGTACGGTATATAATATATATTTGGTGAAATTTGATATTTTATGTACAGTATATAATATATATTTGGTGAAATTTGACATTTTATGTACAGTATATATATATTTGGTGTACTTTCATATTTTATGTACAGTATATAGTATATATTTGGTGAAATTTGATATTTTTTGCACAGTATATAGCAGATATTTGGTGAAATTTGATATTATATGTACAGTATATAGTATACTTTGGGTTAAATTTGATATTTTGTGTACAGTATATAATATGTATTTGGTGAAATTTGATATTTTATGTACAGTATATAATATATATTTCGTGAAATTTGATATTTTATATACAGTGTGTAATATATATTTGGTGTTCTTTCATATTTTATGTACAGTATAAAATATATACCTGATGTACTTTCAAGTTTTATGTGCAGTATATAATAAATATTTGGGGTGCTTACTTATTTTATGTACAGTATATAATACATATTTTGTGAAATTTGATATTTCATCTACTGTATATAAGATATAGTTGGTGAAATTTGATATTTTATCTACAGTATATGATATATAATTGGTGTACTTTCATATTTTACTTGTAGTATATAATACCTATTTGGTGTACTTTGATATTTTATGTACAGTACATAATATATAGGTGTAGTTTCATATTTTATGTACAGTATATGGTATATAATTCCTGAAATTTGATATTATATGTACAGTATATGATATGTATTTGGTGTAATTTGATATTATATGTACAATATATAATATGTATTTGGTGAAATTTTATATTTTATGTACAGTATATAATATATATTTGGTGTACTTTCATATTTTATGTACAGTATATAGTATATATTAGGTGAAATTTGATTTTTTATGTACATTATATAACAGATATTTGGTGAAATGTGATATTATATGTACAGTATATTATGTTTTTGGTGAAATTTGATATTTTATGTACAGTATATAAGATATATTTGGTGAAATTTTATATTTTATAAACAGTATATATTGTATATTTTGTGTACTTTCATATTTTATGTACAGTGTATAGAATATATTTGGTGACATTTGATATTTTATGTACAGTATGTAATATAAATTTGTTGAAATTTGATATTTTATGTACAGTATGTAATATATATTTGGTGTACTTTCATATTTTACTTACAGTGTATAATATATATTTGGTGTACTTTGCTATTTTATGTACAGTATATAATATATATTGGTGTAGTTTCATATTTTATGTAGAGTATATAATACATATTTGGTGAAATTTGGTATTTTATATACAGTATGTAATATATATTTGGTGTACTTTCATATTATATGTACAGTATAAAATATATAATTCTACTTTCATATTTTATGTACAGTAATTAATACATATATGTTGAAATTTGATATTTTATATACAGTATATAATATATATTTGGTGAAATTTCATATTATATTTACAGTATATAATATATATTTGGTGAAATTTCTTATTTTATGTACAGTATATAATATATATTTGGTGAAATTTGAGATTTTATGTACAGTATGTGATATATATTTGGTGTACTTTCATATTTTACTTACAGTATATAATATATACTTGGTGTACTTTGATATTTTATGTACAGTATATAATATATATTGGTGTAGTTTCATATTTTATGTAGAGTATATAGTATATAATTGCTGAAATTTGATATTTTATATACAGTATATAATATGTATTTTGTGTAATCTGATATTATATGTAAAGTATATAATATATATTTGGTGAAATTTTATATTTTATATACAGTATATAACGTATATTTGGTGTAATTTCATATTTTATGTACGGTTTATAGTATATATTTCGTGACATTTGATATTTTATGTACAGTATATAATATATATTTGTTGAAATTTGATATTTTATGTACAGTATATAATATATATTTGCTGAAATTTTATATTTTATGTACAGTGTATAATATATATTTGGTGTACTTTCATATTTTATGTACAGTATATAGTATATATTTGGTGACATTTCATATTTTATGAACAATAGGTAAGATATGTTTGTTGAAATTTGATATTTTATGGACAGTATATAATATATATTGGGTGAAGTTTGATATTATAGGTACAGTATATAATATATATTTGGTGAAATTTGATATTTTATGTACAGTATATAATATATATTTGGTGAAATTTGATATTTTATGTACGGTACATAATATATATTTATTGTACTTTCATATTTTATGTACAGTATATAGTATATATCTGGTGAAATTTGATATTTTTTGCACAGTATATAGCAGATATTTGGTGAAATTTGATATTATATGTACAGTATATAATATACTTTGGGTTAAATTTGATATTTTGTGTACAGTATATAATATATATTTGGTGAAATTTGATATTTTATGTACAGTATATAATATATATTTGGTGAAATTTGATATTTTATATACAGTATCTAATATATAATTGGTGTACTTTCATATTTTATGTACAGTATAAAATATATACTTGATGTACTTTCATATTTTATGTACAGCAAATAATACATATTTGTTGAAATTTGATATTTTATAGACAGTATATAATATATATTTGGCGAAATTTGATATTAATTGTACAGTATATAATATATATTTGGTGAAATTTGATATTTTATGTACAGTATATAAAATATATTTGGTTAAATTTGATATTTTATGTACAGTATATAATATATATTTGGTGTACTTTCATATTTTATGTACAGTATAAAATATATACCTGATGTACTTTCAAGTTTTATGTGCAGTATATAATAAATATTTGGGGTGCTTACTTATTTTATGTACAGTATATAATACATATTTTGTGAAATTTGATATTTCATCTACTGTATATAAGATATAGTTGGTGAAATTTGATATTTTATCTACAGTATATGATATATAATTGGTGTACTTTCATATTTTACTTGCAGTTTATAACACATATTTGGTGTACTTTCATATTTTATGTACAGTATATAGTATATATTTGTTGACATTTGATATTTTATGTACGGTATATAATATATATTTGTTGAAATTTGATATTTTATGTAAAGTATATAATATATATTTGGTGAAATTTTATATTTTATGTACACTACATACTATATGTTTGGTGTACTTTCATATTTTATGTACAGTATATAGTATATATTTGGTGACATTTGATATTTTATGTACAATATATAAGATATGTTTGTTGAAATTTGATATTTTATGTACAGTATATATTATATATTTGGTGAAATTTGATATTTTATGTACAGTATATAATATATATTTGGTGAAATTTGATAATTTAGGTACAGTATAAAAGATATATTTGGTGAAATTTGATATTTTATGTACAGTATATAATATATATTTGGTGAAATTTGATATTTCACCCACAGTATATAATATATATTTGATGAAATTTGAGATTTTATGTACGGTATATGATATATATTTGGTGTACTTTCATATTTTACTTATAGTATATAATATATATTTGGTGTACTTTGATATTTTATGCACAGTATATAATATATAGGTGTAGTTTCATACTTTATGTAGAGTATATAGTATATAATTGCTGAAATTTGATATTTTATATACAGTATAGAATATGTATTTTGTGTAATCTGATATTATATGTAAAGTATATAATATATATTTGGTGAAATTTTATATTTTATATAAAGTATATAACATATATTTGGTGTAATTTCATATTTTATGTACAGTATATAGTATATATTTGGTGACATTTGATATTTTATGTACAGTATATAATATATATTTGCTGAAATTTGATATTTTATTTACAGTAAATAATATATATTTGGTGAAATTTTATATTTTATGTACAGTGTATAATATATATTTGGTGTACTTTCATATTTTATGTACAGTATATAGTATATAGTTGGTGACATTAAATATTTTATGTACAGTAGATAATATATATTTGTTGAAATTTGACATTTTATATACAGTATATAATATATATTTGGTGAAATTTTATATTTTACTTACAGTATATAATATATATTTGGTGTATTTTCATATTTTATGTACAGTATAAAATATATATATGGTGACATTTGATATTTTATCAACAATATGTAAGATATGTTTGTTGAAATTTGATATTTTATGTACAGTATATAATATATATTTGGTGAAATTTGATATTATAGGTACAGTATATAATATATATTTGGTGAAATTTGATATTTTATGTACGGTATATAATATATATTTGGTGAAATTTGATATTTTATGTACAGTATATAATATATATTTGGTGAAATTTGACATTTTACGTACAGTATATATATATTTGGTGTACTTTCATATTTTATGTACAGTATATAGTATATATTTGGTGAAATTTGATATTTTTTGCACAGTATATAGCAGATATTTGGTGAAATTTGATATTATATGTACAGTATATAATATACTTTGGGTTAAATTTGATATTTTGTCTACATTATATAATATATATTTGGTGAAATTTGATATTTTATGTACAGTATATAATATATACTTGGTGAAATTTGATATTTTATATACAGTATTTAATATATATTTGGTGTACTTTCATATTTTATGTACAGTATAAAATATATTCTTGATGTACTTTCATATTTTATGTACAGCAAATAATACATATTTGTTGTATTTTGATATTTTATATACAGTATATAATATATATTTGGCGAAATTTGATATTAATTGTACAGTATATAATATATATTTGGTGAAATTTGATATTTTATGTGCAGTATATAAAATATATTTGGTGAAATTTGATATTTTATGTACAGTATATAATATATATTTGGTGTACTTTCATATTTTATGTACAGTATAAAATATATACTTGATGTACTTTCAAGTTTTATGTGCAGTATATAATAAATATTTGGGGTTCCTTCATATTTTATGTACAGTATATAATATATATTTTGTGAAATTTAATATTTCATCTACTGTATATAAGATATCGTTGGTGAAATTTGATATTTTATGTACAGTATATGATATATAATTGGTGTACTTTCATATTTTACTTGCAGTATATAATACCTATTTGGTGTACTTTGATATTTTATGTACAGTGCATAATATATACGTGTAGTTTCATATTTTATGTACAGTATATGGTATATAATTCCTGAAATTTGATATTATATGTACAGTATATGATATGTATTTGGTGTAATTTGATATTATATGTACAATATATAATATGTATTTGGTGAAATTTTATATTTTATGTACAGTATATAATATATGTTTGGTGTACTTTCATATTTTATGTACAGTATATAGTATATATTAGGTGAAATTTGATTTTTTATGTACATTATATAACAGATATTTGGTGAAATGTGATATTATATGTACAGTATATTATGTTTTTGGTGAAATTTGATATTTTATGTACAGTATATAAGATATATTTGGTGAAATTTTATATTTTATAAACAGTATATATTGTATATTTTGTGTACTTTCATATTTTATGTACAGTGTAGAGAATATATTTGGTGACATTTGATATTTTATGTACAGTATGTAATATAAATTTGTTGAAATTTGATATTTTATGTACAGTATGTAATATATATTTGGTGTACTTTCATATTTTAAGTACAGTATAAAATATATACTTGATGTAGTTTCATATTTTATGTACAGAATATAATATATATTTGTTGAAATTTGTTATTTTATGTACAGTATATAATATATATTTGGTGAAATTTGATATTATAGGTACAGTATATAATATATATTTGGTGAAATTTGATATTTTTTGAACTGTATATAATATATATTTGGTGAAATTTCATACTTTATGTACAGTATAAAACATATATTTGGTGAAATTTGATATTTTATGTACAGTATATAATATATATTAGGTGTACTTTCATATTTTATGTGCAGTATAAAATATATACTTGATGTACTTTCATATTTTATGTAAGAAAATAATACATATTTGTTGAAATTTGATATTTTATGTACAGTATATAATTTATATTTGGTGCAATTTTATATTTTATGTACTCTATATCATATATATTTGGTGTACTTACCAGTTTTATGTACAGTATATAATATATATTTGGTGAAATTTGATATTATAGGTACAGTATATAATATATATTTGGTGAAATTTGATATTTTACTTACAGTATATAATATATATTTGCTGTATTTTCATATTTTATGTACAGTATATAATATATATTTGGTGACATTTGATATTTTATGAACAATATGTAAGATATGTTTGTTGAAATTTGAAATTTTGTGTACAGTATATAATTTATATTTGGTGAAATTTGATGTTATAAGTACAGTATATAATATATATTTGGTGAAATTTGATATTTAATGTACAGTATATAATATATATTTGGTGAAATTTGATATTTTATGTACAGTATATAAGATATATTTGGTGAAATTTCATATTTTATATACTATATATATATTTGGTGTACTTTCCTATTTTATGTACATATATAGTATATATTTGGTGAAATTCGATATTTTTTGCACAGTACATAGTAGATATTTGGTGAAATTTGATATTATATGTACAGTATATAGTATACTTTGGGTTAAATTTCATATTTTGTGTACAGTATATAATATATATTTGGTGAAATTTGATATTTTATGTACAGTACATAATATATATTTCGTGAAATTTGATATTTTATATACAGTATGTAATATATATTTGGTGTACTTTCATATTTTATGTACAGTATAAAATATATACCTGATGTACTTTCAAGTTTTATGTGCAGTATATAATAAATATTTGGGGTGCTTACTTATTTTATGTACAGTATATAATACATATTTTGTGAAATTTGATATTTCATCTACTGTATATAAGATATCGTTGGTGAAATTTGATATTTTATCTACAGTATATGATATATCATTGGTGTACTTTCATATTTTACTTGCAGTTTATAACACATATTTGGTGTACTTTCATATTTTATGTACAGTATATAGTATATATTTGTTGACTTTTGATATTTTATGTACGGTATATAATATATATTTGTTGAAATTTGATATTTTATGTAAAGTATGTAATATATATTTGGTGAAATTTTATATTTTATGTACACTAGATACTATATATTTGGTGTACTTTCATATTTTATGTACAGTACATAGTATATATTTGGTGACATTTGATATTTTATGTACAATATATAAGATATGTTTGTTGAAATTTGATATTTTATGTAGAGTATATAATATATATTTGGTGAAATGTGATATTTTATGTACAGTATATAATATATATTTGGTGAAATTTGATAATTTAGGTACAGTATAAAAGATATATTTGTTGAAATTTGGTATTTTATGTACAGTATATAATATATATTTGGTGAAATTTGATATTTCACCCACAGTATATAATATATATTTGATGAAATTTGAGATTTTATGTACGGTATATGATATATATTTGGTGTACTTTCATATTTTACTTATAGTATATAATATATATTTGGTGTACTTTGATATTTTATGCACAGTATATAATATATATTGGTGTAGTTTCATACTTTATGTAGAGTATATAGTATATAATTGCTGAAATTTGATATTTTATATACAGTATATAATATGTATTTTGTGTAATCTGATATTATATGTAAAGTATATAATATATATTTGGTGAAATTTTATATTTTATATAAAGTATATAACATATATTTGGTGTAATTTCATATTTTATGTACAGAATATAGTATATATTTGGTGACATTTGATATTTTATGTACAGTATATAATATATATTTGCTGAAATTTGATATTTTATTTACAGTAAATAATATATATTTGGTGAAATTTTATATTTTATGTACAGTGTATAATATATATTTGGTGTCCTTTCATATTTTATGTACAGTATATAGTATATAGTTGGTGACATTAGATATTTTATGTACAGTAGATAATATATATTTGTTGAAATTTGACATTTTATATACAGTATATAATATATATTTGGTGAAATTTTATATTTTACTTACAGTATATAATATATATTTGGTGTATTTTCATATTTTATGTACAGTATATAATATATATATGGTGACATTTGATATTTTATCAACAATATGTAAGATATGTTTGTTGAAATTTGATATTTTATGTACAGTATATAATATATATTTGGTGAAATTTGATATTATAGGTACAGTATATAATATATATTTGGTGAAATTTGATATTTTATGTACGGTATATAATATATATTTGGTGAAATTTGATATTTTATGTACAGTATATAATATATATTTGGTGAAATTTGACATTTTATGTACAGTATATATATATTTGGTGTACTTTCATATTTTATGTACAGTATATAGTATATATTTGGTGAAATTTGATATTTTTTGCACAGTATATAGCAGATATTTGGTGAAATTTGATATTATATGTACAGTATATAGTATACTTTGGGTTAAATTTGATATTTTGTGTACAGTATATAATATGTATTTGGTGAAATTTGATATTTTATGTACAGTATATAATATATATTTCGTGAAATTTGATATTTTATATACAGTGTGTAATATATATTTGGTGTACTTTCATATTTTATGTACAGTATAAAATATATACCTGATGTACTTTCAAGTTTTATGTGCAGTATATAATAAATATTTGGGGTGCTTACTTATTTTATGTACAGTATATAATACATATTTTGTGAAATTTGATATTTCATCTACTGTATATAAGATATAGTTGGTGAAATTTGATATTTTATCTACAGTATATGATATATAATTGGTGTACTTTCATATTTTACTTGTAGTATATAATACCTATTTGGTGTACTTTGATATTTTATGTACAGTGCATAATATATAGGTGTAGTTTCATATTTTATGTACAGTATATGGTATATAATTCCTCAAATTTGATATTATATGTACAGTATATGATATGTATTTGGTGTAATTTGATATTATATGTACAATATATAATATGTATTTGGTGAAATTTTATATTTTATGTACAGTATATAATATATATTTGGTGTACTTTCATATTTTATGTACAGTATATAGTATATATTAGGTGAAATTTGATTTTTTATGTACATTATATAACAGATATTTGGTGAAATGTGATATTATATGTACAGTATATTATGTTTTTGGTGAAATTTGATATTTTATGTACAGTATATAAGATATATTTGGTGAAATTTTATATTTTATAAACAGTATATATTGTATATTTTGTGTACTTTCATATTTTATGTACAGTGTATAGAATATATTTGGTGACATTTGATATTTTATGTACAGTATGTAATATAAATTTGTTGAAATTTGATATTTTATGTACAGTATGTAATATATATTTGGTGTACTTTCATATTTTACTTACAGTATATAATATATATTTGGTGTACTTTGCTATTTTATGTACAGTATATAATATATATTGGTGTAGTTTCATATTTTATGTAGAGTATATAATACATATTTGGTGAAATTTGGTATTTTATATACAGTATGTAATATATATTTGGTGTACTTTCATATTATATGTACAGTATAAAATATATAATTCTACTTTCATATTTTATGTACAGTAATTAATACATATATGTTGAAATTTGATATTTTATATACAGTATATAATATATATTTGGTGAAATTTCATATTATATTTACAGTATATAATATATATTTGGTGAAATTTCTTATTTTATGTACAGTATATAATATATATTTGGTGAAATTTGAGATTTTATGTACAGTATGTGATATATATTTGGTGTACTTTCATATTTTACTTACAGTATATAATATATACTTGGTGTACTTTGATATTTTATGTACAGTATATAATATATATTGGTGTAGTTTCATATTTTATGTAGAGTATATAGTATATAATTGCTGAAATTTGATATTTTATATACAGTATATAATATGTATTTTGTGTAATCTGATATTATATGTAAAGTATATAATATATATTTGGTGAAATTTTATATTTTATATACAGTATATAACGTATATTTGGTGTAATTTCATATTTTATGTACGGTTTATAGTATATATTTCGTGACATTTGATATTTTATGTACAGTATATAATATATATTTGTTGAAATTTGATATTTTATGTACAGTATATAATATATATTTGCTGAAATTTTATATTTTATGTACAGTGTATAATATATATTTGGTGTACTTTCATATTTTATGTACAGTATATAGTATATATTTGGTGACATTTCATATTTTATGAACAATAGGTAAGATATGTTTGTTGAAATTTGATATTTTATGGACAGTATATAATATATATTGGGTGAAGTTTGATATTATAGGTACAGTATATAATATATGTTTGGTGAAATTTGATATTTTATGTACAGTATATAATATATATTTGGTGAAATTTGATATTTTATGTACGGTACATAATATATATTTATTGTACTTTCATATTTTATGTACAGTATATAGTATATATCTGGTGAAATTTGATATTTTTTGCACAGTATATAGCAGATATTTGGTGAAATTTGATATTATATGTACAGTATATAATATACTTTGGGTTAAATTTGATATTTTGTGTACAGTATATAATATATATTTGGTGAAATTTGATATTTTATGTACAGTATATAATATATATTTGGTGAAATTTGATATTTTATATACAGTATCTAATATATAATTGGTGTACTTTCATATTTTATGTACAGTATAAAATATATACTTGATGTACTTTCATATTTTATGTACAGCAAATAATACATATTTGTTGAAATTTGATATTTTATAGACAGTATATAATATATATTTGGCAAAATTTGATATTAATTGTACAGTATATAATATATATTTGGTGAAATTTGATATTTTATGTACAGTATATAAAATATATTTGGTTAAATTTGATATTTTATGTACAGTATATAATATATATTTGGTGTACTTTCATATTTTATATACAGTATAAAATATATACCTGATGTACTTTCAAGTTTTATGTGCAGTATATAATAAATATTTGGGGTGCTTACTTATTTTATGTACAGTATATAATACATATTTTGTGAAATTTGATATTTCATCTACTGTATATAAGATATAGTTGGTGAAATTTGATATTTTATCTACAGTATATGATATATAATTGGTGTACTTTCATATTTTACTTGCAGTTTATAACACATATTTGGTGTACTTTCATATTTTATGTACAGTATATAGTATATATTTGTTGACATTTGATATTTTATGTACGGTATATAATATATATTTGGTGAAATTTTATATTTTATGTACACTACATACTATATGTTTGGTGTACTTTCATATTTTATGTACAGTATATAGTATATATTTGGTGACATTTGATATTTTATGTACAATATATAAGATATGTTTGTTGAAATTTGATATTTTATGTACAGTATATAATATATATTTGGTGAAATTTGATATTTTATGTACAGTATATAATATATATTTGGTGAAATTTGATAATTTAGGTACAGTATAAAAGATATATTTGTTGAAATTTGATATTTTATGTACAGTATATAATATATATTTGGTGAAATTTGATATTTCACCCACAGTATATAATATATATTTGATGAAATTTGATATTTTATGTACGGTATATGATATATATTTGGTGTACTTTCATATTTTACTTATAGTATATAATATATATTTGGTGTACTTTGATATTTTATGCACAGTATATAATATATATTGGTGTAGTTTCATACTTTATGTAGAGTATATAGTATATAATTGCTGAAATTTGATATTTTATATACAGTATATAATATGTATTTTGTGTAATCTGATATTATATGTAAAGTATATAATATATATTTGGTGAAATTTTATATTTTATATATAGTATATAACATATATTTGGTGTAATTTCATATTTTATGTACAGTATATAGTATATATTTGGTGACATTTGATATTTTATGTACAGTATATAATATATATTTGCTGAAATTTGATATTTTATTTACAGTAAATAATATATATTTGGTGAAATTTTATATTTTATGTACAGTGTATAATATGTATTTGGTGTACTTTCATATTTTATGTACAGTATATAGTATATAGTTGGTGACATTAAATATTTTATGTACAGTAGATAATATATATTTGTTGAAATTTGACATTTTATATACAGTATATAATATATATTTGGTGAAATTTTATATTTTACTTACAGTATATAATATATATTTGGTGTATTTTCATATTTTATGTACAGTATATAATATATATATGGTGACATTTGATATTTTATCAACAATATGTAAGATATGTTTGTTGAAATTTGATATTTTATGTACAGTATATAATATATATTTGGTGAAATTTGATATTATAGGTACAGTATATCATATATATTTGGTGAAATTTGATATTTTATGTACGGTATATAATATATATTTGGTGAAATTTGATATTTTATGTACAGTATATAATATATATTTGGTGAAATTTGACATTTTATGTACAGTATATATATATTTGGTGTACTTTCATATTTTATGTACAGTATATAGTATATATTTGGTGAAATTTGATATTTTTTGCACAGTATATAGCAGATATTTGGTGAAATTTGATATTATATGTACAGTATATAATATACTTTGGGTTAAATTTGATATTTTGTCTACATTATATAATATATATTTGGTGAAATTTGATATTTTATGTACAGTATATAATACATACTTGGTGAAATTTGATAGTTTATATACAGTATTTAATATATATTTGGTGTACTTTCATATTTTATGTACAGTATAAAATATATTCTTGATGTACTTTCATATTTTATGTACAGCAAATAATACATATTTGTTGTATTTTGATATTTTATATACAGTATATAATGTATTTGTGGTGAAATTTGATATTAATTGTACAGTATATAATATATATTTGGTGAAATTTGATATTTTATGTACAGTATGGAAAATATATTTGGTGAAATTTGATATTTTATGTACAGTATATACTATATATTTGGTGTACTTTCATATTTTATGTACAGTATAAAATATATACTTGATGTACTTTCAAGTTTTATGTGCAGTATATAATAAATATTTGGGGTTCCTTCATATTTTATGTACAGTATATAATATATATTTTGTGAAATTTGATATTTCATCTACTGTATATAAGATATCGTTGGTGAAATTTGATATTTTATGTACAGTATATGATATATAATTTGTGTACTTTCATATTTTACTTGCAGTATATAATACCTATTTGGTGTACTTTGATATTTTATGTACAGTGCATAATATATAGGTGTAGTTTCATATTTTATGTACAGTATATGGTATATAATTCCTGAAATTTGATATTATATGTACAGTATATGATATGTATTTGGTGTAATTTGATATTATATGTACAATATATAGTATGTATTTGGTGAAATTTTATATTTTATGTACAGTATATAATATATATTTGGTGTACTTTCATATTTTATGTACAGTATATAGTATATATTAGGTGAAATTTGATTTTTTATGTACATTATATAACAGATATTTGGTGAAATGTGATATTATATGTACAGTATATTATGTTTTTGGTGAAATTTGATATTTTATGTACAGTATATAAGATATATTTGGTGAAATTTTATATTTTATAAACAGTATATATTGTATATTTTGTGTACTTTCATATTTTATGTACAGTGTATAGAATATATTTGGTAACATTTGATATTTTATGTACAGTATGTAATATAAATTTGTTGAAATTTGATATTTTATGTACAGTATGTAATATATATTTGGTGTACTTTCATATTTTAAGTACAGTATAAAATATATACTTGATGTAGTTTCATATTTTATGTACAGAAAATAATATATATTTGTTGAAATTTGTTATTTTATGTACAGTATATAATATATATTTGGTGAAATTTGATATTATAGGTACAGTATATAATATATATTTGGTGAAATTTGATATTTTTTGAACTGTATATAATATATATTTGGTGAAATTTCATACTTTATGTACAGTATAAAACATATATTTGGTGAAATTTGATATTTTATGTACAGTATATAATATATATCTGGTGTACTTTCATATTTTATGTGCAGTATAAAATATATACTTGATGTACTTTCATATTTTATGTAAGAAAATAATACATATTTGTTGAAATTTGATATTTTATGTACAGTATATAATTTATATTTGGTGCAATTTTATGTTTTATGTACTCTATATCATATATATTTGGTGTACTTACCAGTTTTATGTACAGTATATAATATATATTTGGTGAAATTTGATATTATAGGTACAGTATATAATATATATTTGGTGAAATTTGATATTTTTTGAACTGTATATAATATATATTTGGTGAAATTTCATACTTTATGTACAGTATAAAACATATATTTGGTGAAATTTGATATTTTATGTACAGTATATAATATATATTTGGTGTACTTTCATATTTTATGTGCAGTATAAAATATATACTTGATGTACTTTCATATTTTATGTAAGAAAATAATACATATTTGTTGAAATTTGATATTTTATGTACGGCATATAATTTATATTTGGTGCAATTTTCTGTTTTATGTACTCTATATCATATATATTTGGTGTACTTACCAGTTTTATGTACAGTATATAATATATATTTGGTGAAATTTGATATTTTATGTACAGTATATTATATATATTTGGTGAAATTTGATATTTTATATACAGTAAGTAATATATATTTGGTGTACTTTCATATTTTATGTACAGTATAAAATACATACTTGATGTAGTTTCATATTTTATGTACACTAAATAATACATATTTTTTGAAATTTAATATTTTATGTACAGTATATAGTATATATTTGGTGACATTTGATATTTTATGTACAGTATGTAATATAAATTTGTTGAAATTTGATATTTTATGTACAGTATGTAATATATCTTTGGTGTACTTTCATATTTTATGTAGAGTATAAAATATATACTTGATGTACTTTCAAGTTTTATGGACAGGATACAATATATATTTGGTGTACTTTCATATTTTATATACAGTATATAATATATATTTTGAGAATTTGGATATTTCATGTACTGTATGTTAGACATAATTGGTGAAATTTGATATTTTCTGTACAGTAGATGATATATAACTTGTGTACTTTCATCTTTTACTTGCAGTATATAATACATATTTGGTGTACTTTGATATTTTATGTACAGTATATAATATATATTTGGTGAAATTTGATATTTTACATACGGTATATAATATATATTTGGTGAAATTTGAGATTTTATGTACAGTATATGATATATATTTGGTGTACTTTCATATTTTACTTACAGTATATAATATATCTTTGGTGTACTTTGATATTTTATGTACAGCATATAATATATATTGGTGTATTTTCATATTTTATGTAGAGTATATAGTATATAATTGCTGAAATTTGATATTTTATGTACAGTATATAATATGTATTTTGTGTAATTTGATATTATATGTACAGTATATAATATATATTTGGTGAAATTTGATATTTTACACACAGTATATAATATATATTTGGTGAAATTTGAGATTTTATGTACGGTATATGATATATATTTGGTGTAATTTCATATTTTACTTACCGTATATAATATATATTTGGTGTACTTTGCTATTTTATGTACAGTATATAATATATATTGGTGTAGTTTCATATTTTATGTAGAGTATATAATACATATTTGGTGAAATTTGGTATTTTATATACAGTATGTAATATATATTTGGTGTACTTTCATATTATATGTACAGTATAAAATATATAATTCTACTTTCATATTTTATGTACAGTAATTAATACATATATGTTGAAATTTGATATTTTATATACAGTATATAATATATATTTGGTGAAATTTCATATTATATTTACAGTATATATTATATATTTGGTGAAATTTCTTATTTTATGTACAGTATATAATATATATTTGGTGAAAATTGAGATTTTATGTACAGTATGTGATATATATTTGGTGTACTTTCATATTTTACTTACAGTATATAATATATACTTGGTGTACTTTGATATTTTATGTACAGTATATAATATATATTGGTGTAGTTTCATATTTTATATAGAGTATATAGTATATAATTGCTGAAATTTGATATTTTATATACAGTATATAATATGTATTTTGTGTAATCTGATATTATATGTAAAGTATATAATATATATTTGGTGAAATTTTATATTTTATATACAGTATATAACGTATATTTGGTGTAATTTCATATTTTATGTACGGTTTATAGTATATATTTCGTGACATTTGATATTTTATGTACAGTATATAATATATATTTGTTGAAATTTGATATTTTATGTACAGTATATAATATATATTTGCTGAAATTTTATATTTTATGTACAGTGTATAATATGTATTTGGTTTACTTTCATATTTTATGTACAGTATATAGTATATATTTGGTGACATTTCATATTTTATGAACAATAGGTAAGATATGTTTGTTGAAATTTGATATTTTATGGACAGTATATAATATATATTGGGTGAAGTTTGATATTATAGGTACAGTATATAATATATATTTGGTGAAATTTGATATTTTATGTACAGTATATAATATATATTTGGTGAAATTTGATATTTTATGTACGGTACATAATATATATTTATTGTACTTTCATATTTTATGTACAGTATATAGTATATATCTGGTGAAATTTGATATTTTTTGCACAGTATATAGCAGATATTTGGTGAAATTTGATATTATATGTACAGTATATAATATACTTTGGGTTAAATTTGATATTTTGTGTACAGTATATAATATATATTTGGTGAAATTTGATATTTTATGTACAGTATATAATATATATTTGGTGAAATTTGATATTTTATATACAGTATCTAATATATAATTGGTGTACTTTCATATTTTATGTACAGTATAAAATATATACTTGATGTACTTTCATATTTTATGTACAGCAAATAATACATATTTGTTGAAATTTGATATTTTATAGACAGTATATAATATATATTTGGCAAAATTTGATATTAATTGTACAGTATATAATATATATTTGGTGAAATTTGATATTTTATGTACAGTATATAAAATATATTTGGTTAAATTTGATATTTTATGTACAGTATATAATATATATTTGGTGTACTTTCATATTTTATATACAGTATAAAATATATACCTGATGTACTTTCAAGTTTTATGTGCAGTATATAATAAATATTTGGGGTGCTTACTTATTTTATGTACAGTATATAATACATATTTTGTGAAATTTGATATTTCATCTACTGTATATAAGATATAGTTGGTGAAATTTGATATTTTATCTACAGTATATGATATATAATTGGTGTACTTTCATATTTTACTTGCAGTTTATAACACATATTTGGTGTACTTTCATATTTTATGTACAGTATATAGTATATATTTGTTGACATTTGATATTTTATGTACGGTATATAATATATATTTGTTGAAATTTGATATTTTATGTAAAGTATATAATATATATTTGGTGAAATTTTATATTTTATGTACACTACATACTATATGTTTGGTGTACTTTCATATTTTATGTACAGTATATAGTATATATTTGGTGACATTTGATATTTTATGTACAATATAAAAGATATGTTTGTTGAAATTTGATATTTTATGTACAGTATATAATATATATTTGGTGAAATTTGATATTTTATGTACAGTATATAATATATATTTGGTGAAATTTGATAATTTAGGTACAGTATAAAAGATATATTTGTTGAAATTTGATATTTTATGTACAGTATATAATATATATTTGGTGAAATTTGATATTTCACCCACAGTATATAATATATATTTGATGAAATTTGATATTTTATGTACGGTATATGATATATATTTGGTGTACTTTCATATTTTACTTATAGTATATAATATATATTTGGTGTACTTTGATATTTTATGCACAGTATATAATATATATTGGTGTAGTTTCATACTTTATGTAGAGTATATAGTATATAATTGCTGAAATTTGATATTTTATATACAGTATATAATATGTATTTTGTGTAATCTGATATTATATGTAAAGTATATAATATATATTTGGTGAAATTTTATATTTTATATATAGTATATAACATATATTTGGTGTAATTTCATATTTTATGTACAGTATATAGTATATATTTGGTGACATTTGATATTTTATGTACAGTATATAATATATATTTGCTGAAATTTGATATTTTATTTACAGTAAATAATATATATTTGGTGAAATTTTATATTTTATGTACAGTGTATAATATGTATTTGGTGTACTTTCATATTTTATGTACAGTATATAGTATATAGTTGGTGACATTAAATATTTTATGTACAGTAGATAATATATATTTGTTGAAATTTGACATTTTATATACAGTATATAATATATATTTGGTGAAATTTTATATTTTACTTACAGTATATAATATATATTTGGTGTATTTTCATATTTTATGTACAGTATATAATATATATATGGTGACATTTGATATTTTATCAACAATATGTAAGATATGTTTGTTGAAATTTGATATTTTATGTACAGTATATAATATATATTTGGTGAAATTTGATATTATAGGTACAGTATATCATATATATTTGGTGAAATTTGATATTTTATGTACGGTATATAATATATATTTGGTGAAATTTGATATTTTATGTACAGTATATAATATATATTTGGTGAAATTTGACATTTTATGTACAGTATATATATATTTGGTGTACTTTCATATTTTATGTACAGTATATAGTATATATTTGGTGAAATTTGATATTTTTTGCACAGTATATAGCAGATATTTGGTGAAATTTGATATTATATGTACAGTATATAATATACTTTGGGTTAAATTTGATATTTTGTCTACATTATATAATATATATTTGGTGAAATTTGATATTTTATGTACAGTATATAATACATACTTGGTGAAATTTGATAGTTTATATACAGTATTTAATATATATTTTGTGTACTTTCATATTTTATGTACAGTATAAAATATATTCTTGATGTACTTTCATATTTTATGTACAGCAAATAATACATATTTGTTGTATTTTGATATTTTATATACAGTATATAATGTATTTGTGGTGAAATTTGATATTAATTGTACAGTATATAATATATATTTGGTGAAATTTGATATTTTATGTACAGTATGTAAAATATATTTGGTGAAATTTGATATTTTATGTACAGTATATACTATATATTTGGTGTACTTTCATATTTTATGTACAGTATAAAATATATACTTGATGTACTTTCAAGTTTTATGTGCAGTATATAATAAATATTTGGGGTTCCTTCATATTTTATGTACAGTATATAATATATATTTTGTGAAATTTGATATTTCATCTACTGTATATAAGATATCGTTGGTGAAATTTGATATTTTATGTACAGTATATGATATATAATTTGTGTACTTTCATATTTTACTTGCAGTATATAATACCTATTTGGTGTACTTTGATATTTTATGTACAGTGCATAATATATAGGTGTAGTTTCATATTTTATGTACAGTATATGGTATATAATTCCTGAAATTTGATATTATATGTACAGTATATGATATGTATTTGGTGTAATTTGATATTATATGTACAATATATAGTATGTATTTGGTGAAATTTTATATTTTATGTACAGTATATAATATATATTTGGTGTACTTTCATATTTTATGTACAGTATATAGTATATATTAGGTGAAATTTGATTTTTTATGTACATTATATAACAGATATTTGGTGAAATGTGATATTATATGTACAGTATATTATGTTTTTGGTGAAATTTGATATTTTATGTACAGTATATAAGATATATTTGGTGAAATTTTATATTTTATAAACAGTATATATTGTATATTTTGTGTACTTTCATATTTTATGTACAGTGTAGAGAATATATTTGGTGACATTTGATATTTTATGTACAGTATGTAATATAAATTTGTTGAAATTTGATATTTTATGTACAGTATGTAATATATATTTGGTGTACTTTCATATTTTAAGTACAGTATAAAATATATACTTGATGTAGTTTCATATTTTATGTACAGAAAATAATATATATTTGTTGAAATTTGTTATTTTATGTACAGTATATAATATATATTTGGTGAAATTTGATATTATAGGTACAGTATATAATATATATTTGGTGAAATTTGATATTTTTTGAACTGTATATAATATATATTTGGTGAAATTTCATACTTTATGTACAGTATAAAACATATATTTGGTGAAATTTGATATTTTATGTACAGTATATAATATATATCTGGTGTACTTTCATATTTTATGTGCAGTATAAAATATATACTTGATGTACTTTCATATTTTATGTAAGAAAATAATACATATTTGTTGAAATTTGATATTTTATGTACAGTATATAATTTATATTTGGTGCAATTTTATGTTTTATGTACTCTATATCATATATATTTGGTGTACTTACCAGTTTTATGTACAGTATATAATATATATTTGGTGAAATTTGATATTATAGGTACAGTATATAATATATATTTGGTGAAATTTGATATTTTTTGAACTGTATATAATATATATTTGGTGAAATTTCATACTTTATGTACAGTATAAAACATATATTTGGTGAAATTTGATATTTTATGTACAGTATATAATATATATTTGGTGTACTTTCATATTTTATGTGCAGTATAAAATATATACTTGATGTACTTTCATATTTTATGTAAGAAAATAATACATATTTGTTGAAATTTGATATTTTATGTACGGCATATAATTTATATTTGGTGCAATTTTCTGTTTTATGTACTCTATATCATATATATTTGGTGTACTTACCAGTTTTATGTACAGTATATAATATATATTTGGTGAAATTTGATATTTTATGTACAGTATATTATATATATTTGGTGAAATTTGATATTTTATATACAGTAAGTAATATATATTTGGTGTACTTTCATATTTTATGTACAGTATAAAATACATACTTGATGTAGTTTCATATTTTATGTACACTAAATAATACATATTTTTTGAAATTTAATATTTTATGTACAGTATATAGTATATATTTGGTGACATTTGATATTTTATGTACAGTATGTAATATAAATTTGTTGAAATTTGATATTTTATGTACAGTATGTAATATATCTTTGGTGTACTTTCATATTTTATGTAGAGTATAAAATATATACTTGATGTACTTTCAAGTTTTATGGACAGGATACAATATATATTTGGTGTACTTTCATATTTTATATACAGTATATAATATATATTTTGAGAATTTGGATATTTCATGTACTGTATGTTAGACATAATTGGTGAAATTTGATATTTTCTGTACAGTAGATGATATATAACTTGTGTACTTTCATCTTTTACTTGCAGTATATAATACATATTTGGTGTACTTTGATATTTTATGTACAGTATATAATATATATTTGGTGAAATTTGATATTTTACATACGGTATATAATATATATTTGGTGAAATTTGAGATTTTATGTACAGTATATGATATATATTTGGTGTACTTTCATATTTTACTTACAGTATATAATATATCTTTGGTGTACTTTGATATTTTATGTACAGCATATAATATATATTGGTGTATTTTCATATTTTATGTAGAGTATATAGTATATAATTGCTGAAATTTGATATTTTATGTACAGTATATAATATGTATTTTGTGTAATTTGATATTATATGTACAGTATATAATATATATTTGGTGAAATTTGATATTTTACACACAGTATATAATATATATTTGGTGAAATTTGAGATTTTATGTACGGTATATGATATATATTTGGTGTAATTTCATATTTTACTTACAGTATATAATATATATTTGGTGTACTTTGCTATTTTATGTACAGTATATAATATATATTGGTGTAGTTTCATATTTTATGTAGAGTATATAATACATATTTGGTGAAATTTGGTATTTTATATACAGTATGTAATATATATTTGGTGTACTTTCATATTATATGTACAGTATAAAATATATAATTCTACTTTCATATTTTATGTACAGTAATTAATACATATATGTTGAAATTTGATATTTTATATACAGTATATAATATATATTTGGTGAAATTTCATATTATATTTACAGTATATATTATATATTTGGTGAAATTTCTTATTTTATGTACAGTATATAATATATATTTGGTGAAAATTGAGATTTTATGTACAGTATGTGATATATATTTGGTGTACTTTCATATTTTACTTACAGTATATAATATATACTTGGTGTACTTTGATATTTTATGTACAGTATATAATATATATTGGTGTAGTTTCATATTTTATGTAGAGTATATAGTATATAATTGCTGAAATTTGATATTTTATATACAGTATATAATATGTATTTTGTGTAATCTGATATTATATGTAAAGTATATAATATATATTTGGTGAAATTTTATATTTTATATACAGTATATAACGTATATTTGGTGTAATTTCATATTTTATGTACGGTTTATAGTATATATTTCGTGACATTTGATATTTTATGTACAGTATATAATATATATTTGTTGAAATTTGATATTTTATGTACAGTATATAATATATATTTGCTGAAATTTTATATTTTATGTACAGTGTATAATATGTATTTGGTTTACTTTCATATTTTATGTACAGTATATAGTATATATTTGGTGACATTTCATATTTTATGAACAATAGGTAAGATATGTTTGTTGAAATTTGATATTTTATGGACAGTATATAATATATATTGGGTGAAGTTTGATATTATAGGTACAGTATATAATATATATTTGGTGAAATTTGATATTTTATGTACAGTATATAATATATATTTGGTGAAATTTGATATTTTATGTACGGTACATAATATATATTTATTGTACTTTCATATTTTATGTACAGTATATAGTATATATCTGGTGAAATTTGATATTTTTTGCACAGTATATAGCAGATATTTGGTGAAATTTGATATTATATGTACAGTATATAATATACTTTGGGTTAAATTTGATATTTTGTGTACAGTATATAATATATATTTGGTGAAATTTGATATTTTATGTACAGTATATAATATATATTTGGTGAAATTTGATATTTTATATACAGTATCTAATATATAATTGGTGTACTTTCATATTTTATGTACAGTATAAAATATATACTTGATGTACTTTCATATTTTATGTACAGCAAATAATACATATTTGTTGAAATTTGATATTTTATAGACAGTATATAATATATATTTGGCGAAATTTGATATTAATTGTACAGTATATAATATATATTTGGTGAAATTTGATATTTTATGTACAGTATATAAAATATATTTGGTGAAATTTGATATTTTATGTACAGTATATAATATATATTTGGTGTACTTTCATATTTTATGTACAGTATAAAATATATACCTGATGTACTTTCAAGTTTTATGTGCAGTATATAATAAATATTTGGGGTGCTTACTTATTTTATGTACAGTATATAATACATATTTTGTGAAATTTGATATTTCATCTACTGTATATAAGATATAGTTGGTGAAATTTGATATTTTATCTACAGTATATGATATATAATTGGTGTACTTTCATATTTTACTTGCAGTTTATAACACATATTTGGTGTACTTTCATATTTTATGTACAGTATATAGTATATATTTGTTGACATTTGATATTTTATGTACGGTATATAATATATATTTGTTGAAATTTGATATTTTATGTAAAGTATATAATATATATTTGGTGAAATTTTATATTTTATGTACACTACATACTATATGTTTGGTGTACTTTCATATTTTATGTACAGTATATAGTATATATTTGGTGACATTTGATATTTTATGTACAATATATAAGATATGTTTGTTGAAATTTGATATTTTATGTACAGTATATAATATATATTTGGTGAAATTTGATATTTTATGTACAGTATATAATATATATTTGGTGAAATTTGATAATTTAGGTACAGTATAAAAGATATATTTGTTGAAATTTGATATTTTATGTACAGTATATAATATATATTTGGTGAAATTTGATATTTCACCCACAGTATATAATATATATTTGATGAAATTTGAGATTTTATGTACGGTATATGATATATATTTGGTGTACTTTCATATTTTACTTATAGTATATAATATATATTTGGTGTACTTTGATATTTTATGCACAGTATATAATATATATTGGTGTAGTTTCATACTTTATGTAGAGTATATAGTATATAATTGCTGAAATTTGATATTTTATATACAGTATATAATATGTATTTTGTGTAATCTGATATTATATGTAAAGTATATAATATATATTTGGTGAAATTTTATATTTTATATATAGTATATAACATATATTTGGTGTAATTTCATATTTTATGTACAGTATATAGTATATATTTGGTGACATTTGATATTTTATGTACAGTATATAATATATATTTGCTGAAATTTGATATTTTATTTACAGTAAATAATATATATTTGGTGAAATTTTATATTTTATGTACAGTGTATAATATGTATTTGGTGTACTTTCATATTTTATGTACAGTATATAGTATATAGTTGGTGACATTAAATATTTTATGTACAGTAGATAATATATATTTGTTGAAATTTGACATTTTATATACAGTATATAATATATATTTGGTGAAATTTTATATTTTACTTACAGTATATAATATATATTTGGTGTATTTTCATATTTTATGTACAGTATATAATATATATATGGTGACATTTGATATTTTATCAACAATATGTAAGATATGTTTGTTGAAATTTGATATTTTATGTACAGTATATAATATATATTTGGTGAAATTTGATATTATAGGTACAGTATATAATATATATTTGGTGAAATTTGATATTTTATGTACGGTATATAATATATATTTGGTGAAATTTGATATTTTATGTACAGTATATAATATATATTTGGTGAAATTTGACATTTTATGTACAGTATATATATATTTGGTGTACTTTCATATTTTATGTACGGTATATAGTATATATTTGGTGAAATTTGATATTTTTTGCACAGTATATAGCAGATATTTGGTGAAATTTGATATTATATGTACAGTATATAATATACTTTGGGTTAAATTTGATATTTTGTCTACATTATATAATATATATTTGGTGAAATTTGATATTTTATGTACAGTATATAATATATACTTGGTGAAATTTGATAGTTTATATACAGTATTTAATATATATTTGGTGTACTTTCATATTTTATGTACAGTATAAAATATATTCTTGATGTACTTTCATATTTTATGTACAGCAAATAATACATATTTGTTGTATTTTGATATTTTATATACAGTATATAATGTATTTGTGGTGAAATTTGATATTAATTGTACAGTATATAATATATATTTGGTGAAATTTGATATTTTATGTACAGTATGTAAAATATATTTGGTGAAATTTGATATTTTATGTACAGTATATAATATATATTTGGTGTACTTTCATATTTTATGTACAGTATAAAATATATACTTGATGTACTTTCAAGTTTTATGTGCAGTATATAATAAATATTTGGGGTTCCTTCATATTTTATGTACAGTATATAATATATATTTTGTGAAATTTGATATTTCATCTACTGTATATAAGATATCGTTGTTGAAATTTGATATTTTATGTACAGTATATGATATATAATTGGTGTACTTTCATATTTTACTTGCAGTATATAATACCTATTTGGTGTACTTTGATATTTTATGTACAGTGCATAATATATAGGTGTAGTTTCATATTTTATGTACAGTATATGGTATATAATTCCTGAAATTTGATATTATATGTACAGTATATGATATGTATTTGGTGTAATTTGATATTATATGTACAATATATAATATGTATTTGGTGAAATTTTATATTTTATGTACAGTATATAATATATATTTGGTGTACTTTCATATTTTATGTACAGTATATAGTATATATTAGGTGAAATTTGATTTTTTATGTACATTATATAACAGATATTTGGTGAAATGTGATATTATATGTACAGTATATTATGTTTTTGGTGAAATTTGATATTTTATGTACAATATATAAGATATATTTGGTGAAATTTTATATTTTATAAACAGTATATATTGTATATTTTGTGTACTTTCATATTTTATGTACAGTGTAGAGAATATATTTGGTGACATTTGATATTTTATGTACACTATGTAATATAAATTTGTTGAAATTTGATATTTTATGTACAGTATGTAATATATATTTGGTGTACTTTCATATTTTAAGTACAGTATAAAATATATACTTGATGTAGTTTCATATTTTATGTACAGAAAATAATATATATTTGTTGAAATTTGTTATTTTATGTACAGTATATAATATATATTTGGTGAAATTTGATATTATAGGTACAGTATATAATATATATTTGGTGAAATTTGATATTTTTTGAACTGTATATAATATATATTTGGTGAAATTTCATACTTTATGTACAGTATAAAACATATATTTGGTGAAATTTGATATTTTATGTACAGTATATAATATATATTTGGTGTACTTTCATATTTTATGTGCAGTATAAAATATATACTTGATGTACTTTCATATTTTATGTAAGAAAATAATACATATTTGTTGAAATTTGATATTTAATGTACAGTATATAATTTATATTTGGTGCAATTTTCTGTTTTATGTACTCTATATCATATATATTTGGTGTACTTACCAGTTTTATGTACAGTATATAATATATATTTGGTGAAATTTGATATTATAGGTACAGTATATAATATATATTTGGTGAAATTTGATATTTTTTGAACTGTATATAATATATATTTGGTGAAATTTCATACTTTATGTACAGTATAAAACATATATTTGGTGAAATTTGATATTTTATGTACAGTATATAATATATATTTGGTGTACTTTCATATTTTATGTGCAGTATAAAATATATACTTGATGTACTTTCATATTTTATGTAAGAAAATAATACATATTTGTTGAAATTTGATATTTTATGTACAGAATATAATTTATATTTGGTGCAATTTTCTGTTTTATGTACTCTATATCATATATATTTGGTGTACTTACCAGTTTTATGTACAGTATATAATATATATTTGGTGAAATTTGATATTTTATGTACAGTATATTATATATATTTGGTGAAATTTGATATTTTATATACAGTAAGTAATATATATTTGGTGTACTTTCATATTTTATGTACAGTATAAAATACATACTTGATGTAGTTTCATATTTTATGTACAGTAAATAATACATATTTTTTGAAATTTAATATTTTATGTACAGTATATAGTATATATTTGGTGACATTTGATATTTTATGTACAGTATGTAATATAAATTTGTTGAAATTTGATATTTTATGTACAGTATGTAATATATCTTTGGTGTACTTTCATATTTTATGTAGAGTATAAAATATATACTTGATGTACTTTCAAGTTTTATGGACAGAATACAATATATATTTGGTGTACTTTCATATTTTATATACAGTATATAATATATATTTTGTGAATTTGGATATTTCATGTACTGTATGTTAGAAATAATTGGTGAAATTTGATATTTTCTGTACAGTAGATGATATATAACTTTTGTACTTTCATCTTTTACTTGCAGTATATAATACATATTTGGTGTACTTTGATATTTTATGTACAGTATATAATATATATTTGGTGAAATTTGATATTTTACATACGGTATATAATATATATTTGGTGAAATTTGAGATTTTATGTACGGTATATGATATATATTTGGTGTACTTTCATATTTTACTTATAGTATATAATATATATTTGGTGTACTTTGATATTTTATGCACAGTATATAATATATATTGGTGTAGTTTCATACTTTATGTAGAGTATATAGTATATAATTGCTGAAATTTGATATTTTATATACAGTATATAATATGTATTTTGTGTAATCTGATATTATATGTAAAGTATATAATATATATTTGGTGAAATTTTATATTTTATATAAAGTATATAACATATATTTGGTGTAATTTCATATTTTATGTACAGTATATAGTATATATTTGGTGACATTTGATATTTTATGTACAGTATATAATATATATTTGCTGAAATTTGATATTTTATTTACAGTAAATAATATATATTTGGTGAAATTTTATATTTTATGTACAGTGTATAATATATATTTGGTGTACTTTCATATTTTATGTACAGTATATAGTATATAGTTGGTGACATTAAATATTTTATGTACAGTAGGTAATATATATTTGTTGAAATTTGACATTTTATATACAGTATATAATATATGTTTGGTGAAATTTTATATTTTACTTACAGTATATAATATATATTTGGTGTATTTTCATATTTTATGTACAGTCTATAATATATATATGGTGACATTTGATATTTTATCAACAATATGTAAGATATGTTTGTTGAAATTTGATATTTTATGTACACTATATAATATATATTTGGTGAAATTTGATATTATAGGTACAGTATATAATATATATTTGGTGAAATTTGATATTTCATGTACGGTATATAATATATATTTGGAGAAATTTGATATTTTATGTACAGTATATAATATATATTTGGTGAAATTTGACATTTTACGTACAGTATATATATATTTGGTGTACTTTCATATTTTATGTACAGTATATAGTATATATTTGGTGAAATTTGATATTTTTTGCACAGTATATAGCAGATATTTGGTGAAATTTGATATTATATGTACAGTATATAATATACTTTGGGTTAAATTTGATATTTTGTCTACATTATATAATATATATTTGGTGAAATTTGATATTTTATGTACAGTATATAATATATACTTGGTGAAATTTGATATTTTATATACAGTATTTAATATATATTTGGTGTACTTTCATATTTTATGTACAGTATAAAATATATTCTTGATGTACTTTCATATTTTATGTACAGCAAATAATACATATTTGTTGTATTTTGATATTTTATATACAGTATATAATATATATTTGGCGAAATTTGATATTAATTGTACAGTATATAATATATATTTGGTGAAATTTGATATTTTATGTACAGTATGTAAAATATATTTGGTGAAATTTGATATTTTATGTACAGTATATAATATATATTTGCTGTACTTTCATATTTTATGTACAGTATAAAATATATACTTGATGTACTTTCAAGTTTTATGTGCAGTATATAATAAATATTTGGGGTTCCTTCATATTTTATGTACAGTATATAATATATATTTTGTGAAATTTGATATTTCATCTACTGTATATAAGATATCGTTGGTGAAATTTGATATTTTATGTACAGTATATGATATATAATTGGTGTACTTTCATATTTTACTTGCAGTATATAATGCCTATTTGGTGTACTTTGATATTTTATGTACAGTGCATAATATATAGGTGTAGTTTCATATTTTATGTACAGTATATGGTATATAATTCCTGAAATTTGATATTATATGTACAGTATATCATATGTATTTGGTGTAATTTGATATTATATGTACAATATATAATATGTATTTGGTGAAATTTTATATTTTATGTACAGTATATAATATATGTTTGGTGTACTTTCATATTTTATGTACAGTATATTGTATATATTAGGTGAAATTTGATTTTTTATGTACATTATATAACAGATATTTGGTGAAATGTGATATTATATGTACAGTATATTATGTTTTTGGTGAAATTTGATATTTTATGTACAGTATATAAGATATATTTGGTGAAATTTTATATTTTATAAACAGTATATATTGTATATTTTGTGTACTTTCATATTTTATGTACAGTGTATAGAATATATTTGGTGACATTTGATATTTTATGTACAGTATGTAATATAAATTTGTTGAAATTTGATATTTTATGTACAGTATGTAATATATATTTGGTGTACTTTCATATTTTAAGTACAGTATAAAATATATACTTGATGTAGTTTCATATTTTATGTACAGAAAATAATATATATTTGTTGAAATTTCTTATTTTATGTACAGTATATAATATATATTTGGTGAAATTTGATATTACAGGTACAGTATATAATATATATTTGGTGAAATTTGATATTTTTTGAACTGTATATAATATATATTTGGTGAAATTTCATACTTTATGTACAGTATAAAACATATATTTGGTGAAATTTGATATTTTATGTACAGTATATAATATATATTTGGTGTACTTTCATATTTTATGTGCAGTATAAAATATATACTTGATGTACTTTCATATTTTATGTAAGAAAATAATACATATTTGTTGAAATTTGATATTTTATGTACAGTATATAATTTATATTTGGTGCAATTTTATATTTTATGTACTCTATATCATATATATTTGGTGTACTTACCAGTTTTATGTACAGTATATAATATATATTTGGTGAAATTTGATATTATAGGTACACTATATAATATATATTTGGTGAAATTTGATATTTTACTTACAGTATATAACATATATTTGCTGTATTTTCATATTTTATGTACAGTATATAATATATATTTGGTGACATTTGATATTTTATGAACAATATGTAAGATATGTTTGTTGAAATTTGAAATTTTGTGTACAGTATATAATATATATTTGGTGAAATTTGATGTTATAAGTACAGTATATAATATATATTTGGTGTAATTTGATATTTAATGTACAGTATATAATATATATTTGGTGAAATTTGATATTTTATGTACAGTATATAAGATATATTTGGTGAAATTTGATATTTTATATACTATATATATATTTGGTGTACTTTCCTATTTTATGTACATATATAGTATATATTTGGTGAAATTCGATATTTTTTGCACAGTACATAGTAGATATTTGGTGAAATTTGATATTATATGTACAGTATATAGTATACTTTGGGTTAAATTTGATATTTTGTGTACAGTATATAATATATATTTGGTGAAATTTGATATTTTATGTACAGTATATAATATATATTTTGTGAAATTTGATATTTTATATACAGTATGTAATATATATTTGGTGTACTTTCATATTTTATGTACAGTATAAAATATATACCTGATGTACTTTCAAGTTTTATGTGCAGTATATAATAAATATTTGGGGTGCTTACTTATTTTATGTACAGTATATAATACATATTTTGTGAAATTTGATATTTCATCTACTGTATATAAGATATAGTTGGTGAAATTTGATATTTTATCTACAGTATATGATATATAATTGGTGTACTTTCATATTTTACTTGCAGTTTATAACACATATTTGGTGTACTTTCATATTTTATGTACAGTATATAGTATATATTTGTTGACATTTGATATTTTATGTACGGTATATAATATATATTTGTTGAAATTTGATATTTTATGTAAAGTATATAATATATATTTGGTGAAATTTTATATTTTATGTACACTAGATACTATATATTTGGTGTACTTTCATATTTTGTGTACAGTACATAGTATATATTTGGTGACATTTGATATTTTATGTACAATATATAAGATATGTTTGTTGAAATTTGATATTTTATGTACAGTATATAATATATATTTGGTGAAATTTGATATTTTATGTACAGTATATAATATATATTTGGGGAAATTTGATAATTTAGGTACAGTATAAAAGATATATTTGGTGAAATTTGATATTTTATGTACAGTATATAGTATATATTTGGTGAAATTTGATATTTCACACACAGTATATAATATATATTTGATGAAATTTGAGATTTTATGTACGGTATATGATATATATTTGGTGTACTTTCATATTTTACTTATAGTATATAATATATATTTGGTGTACTTTGATATTTTATGCACAGTATATAATATATATTGGTGTAGTTTCATACTTTATGTAGAGTATATAGTATATAATTGCTGAAATTTGATATTTTATATACAGTATATAATATGTATTTTGTGTAATCTGATATTATATGTAAAGTATATAATATATATTTGGTGAAATTTTATATTTTATATAAAGTATATAACATATATTTCGTGTAATTTCATATTTTATGTACAGTATATAGTATATATTTGGTGACATTTGATATTTTATGTACAGTATATAATATATATTTGCTGAAATTTGATATTTTATTTACAGTAAATAATATATATTTGGTGAAATTTTATATTTTATGTACAGTGTATAATATGTATTTGGTGTACTTTCATATTTTATGTACAGTATATAGTATATAGTTGGTGACATTAGATATTTTATGTACAGTAGATAATATATATTTGTTGAAATTTGACATTTTATATACAGTATATAATATATATTTGGTGAAATTTTATATTTTACTTACAGTATATAATACATATTCGGTGTATTTTCATATTTTATGTACAGTATATAATATATATATGGTGACATTTGATATTTTATCAACAATATGTAAGATATGTTTGTTGAAATTTGATATTTTATGTACAGTATATAATATATATTTGGTGAAATTTGATATTATAGGTACAGTATATAATATATATTTGGTGAAATTTGATATTTTATGTACGGTATATAATATATATTTGGTGAAATTTGATATTTTATGTACAGTATATAATATATATTTGGTGAAATTTGACATTTTATGTACAGTATATATATATTTGGTGTACTTTCATATTTTATGTACAGTATATAGTATATATTTGGTGAAATTTGATATTTTTTGCACAGTATATAGCAGATATTTGGTGAAATTTGATATTATATGTACAGTATATAATATACTTTGGGTTAAATTTGATATTTTGTCTACATTATATAATATATATTTGGTGAAATTTGATATTTTATGTACAGTATATAATATATACTTGGTGAAATTTGATATTTTATATACAGTATTTAATATATATTTGGTGTACTTTCATATTTTATGTACAGTATAAAATATATACTTGATGTACTTTCATATTTTATGTACAGCAAATAATACATATTTGTTGTATTTTGATATTTTATATACAGTATATAATATATATTTGGCGAAATTTGATATTAATTGTACAGTATATAATATATATTTGGTGAAATTTGATATTTTATGTACAGTATGTAAAATATATTTGGTGAAATTTGATATTTTATGTACAGTATATAATATATATTTGGTGTACTTTCATATTTTATGTACAGTATAAAATATATACTTGATGTACTTTCAAGTTTTATGTGCAGTATATAATAAATATTTGGGGTTCCTTCATATTTTATGTACAGTATATAATATATATTTTGTGAAATTTGATATTTCATCTACTGTATATAAGATATCGTTGGTGAAATTTGATATTTTATGTACAGTATATGATATATAATTGGTGTACTTTCATATTTTACTTGCAGTATATAATACCTATTTGGTGTACTTTGATATTTTATGTACAGTGCATAATATATAGGTGTAGTTTCATATTTTATGTACAGTATATGGTATATAATTCCTGAAATTTGATATTATATGTACAGTATATGATATGTATTTGGTGTAATTTGATATTATATGTACAATATATAATATGTATTTGGTGAAATTTTATATTTTATGTACAGTATATAATATATATTTGGTGTACTTTCATATTTTATGTACAGTATATAGTATATATTAGGTGAAATTTGATTTTTTATGTACATTATATAACAGATATTTGGTGAAATGTGATATTATATGTACAGTATATTATGTTTTTGGTGAAATTTGATATTTTATGTACAGTATATAAGATATATTTGGTGAAATTTTATATTTTATAAACAGTATATATTGTATATTTTGTGTACTTTCATATTTTATGTACAGTGTATAGAATATATTTGGTGACATTTGATATTTTATGTACAGTATGTAATATAAATTTGTTGAAATTTGATATTTTATGTACAGTATGTAATATATATTTGGTGTACTTTCATATTTTATGTACAGTATAAAATATATACTTGATGTAGTTTCATATTTTATGTACAGAAAATAATATATATTTGTTGAAATTTCTTATTTTATGTACAGTATATAATATATATTTGGTGAAATTTGATATTATAGGTACAGTATATAATATATATTTGGTGAAATTTGATATTTTTTGAACTGTATATAATATATATTTGGTGAAATTTCATACTTTATGTACAGTATAAAACATATATTTGGTGAAATTTGATATTTTATGTACAGTATATAATATATATTTGGTGTACTTTCATATTTTATGTGCAGTATAAAATATATACTTGATGTACTTTCATATTTTATGTAAGAAAATAATACATATTTGTTGAAATTTGATATTTTATGTACAGTATATAATTTATATTTGGTGCAATTTTATGTTTTATGTACTCTATATCATATATATTTGGTGTACTTACCAGTTTTATGTACAGTATATAATATATATTTGGTGAAATTTGATATTTTATGTACAGTATATTATATATATTTGGTGAAATTTGATATTTTATATACAGTAAGTAATATATATTTGGTGTACTTTCATATTTTATGTACAGTATAAAATACATACTTGATGTAGTTTCATATTTTATGTACAGTAAATAATACATATTTTTTGAAATTTAATATTTTATGTACAGTATATAGTATATATTTGGTGACATTTGATATTTTATGTACAGTATGTAATATAAATTTGTTGAAATTTGATATTTTATGTACAGTATGTAATATATCTTTGGTGTACTTTCATATTTTATGTAGAGTATAAAATATATACTTGATGTACTTTCAAGTTTTATGGACAGAATACAATATATATTTGGTGTACTTTCATATTTTATATACAGTATATAATATATATTTTGTGAATTTGGATATTTCATGTACTGTATGTTAGACATAATTGGTGAAATTTGATATTTTCTGTACAGTAGATGATATATAACTTGTGTACTTTCATCTTTTACTTGCAGTATATAATACATATTTGGTGTACTTTGATATTTTATGTACAGTATATAATATATATTTGGTGAAATTTGATATTTTACATACGGTATATAATATATATTTGGTGAAATTTGAGATTTTATGTACAGTATATGATATATATTTGGTGTACTTTCATATTTTACTTACAGTATATAATATATCTTTGGTGTACTTTGATATTTTATGTACAGCATATAATATATATTGGTGTATTTTCATATTTTATGTAGAGTATATAGTATATAATTGCTGAAATTTGATATTTTATGTACAGTATATAATATGTATTTTGTGTAATTTGATATTATATGTACAGTATATAATATATATTTGGTGAAATTTGATATTTTACACACAGTATATAATATATATTTTGTGAAATTTGAGATTTTATGTACGGTATATGATATATATTTGGTGTAATTTCATATTTTACTTACAGTATATAATATATATTTGGTGTACTTTGCTATTTTATGTACAGTATATAATATATATTGGTGTAGTTTCATATTTTATGTAGAGTATATAATACATATTTGGTGAAATTTGGTATTTTATATACAGTATGTAATATATATTTGGTGTACTTTCATATTATATGTACAGTATAAAATATATAATTCTACTTTCATATTTTATGTACAGTAATTAATACATATTTGTTGAAATTTGATATTTTATATACAGTATATAATATATATTTGGTGAAATTTCATATTATATTTACAGTATATAATATATATTTGGTGAAATTTCTTATTTTATGTACAGTATATAATATATATTTGGTGAAATTTGAGATTTTATGTACAGTATGTGATATATATTTGGTGTACTTTCATATTTTACTTACAGTATATAATATATACTTGGTGTACTTTGATATTTTATGTACAGTATATAATATATATTGGTGTAGTTTCATATTTTATGTAGAGTATATAGTATATAATTGCTGAAATTTGATATTTTATATACAGTATATAATATGTATTTTGTGTAATCTGATATTATATGTAAAGTATATAATATATATTTGGTGAAATTTTATATTTTATATACAGTATATAACATATATTTGGTGTAATTTCATATTTTATGTACGGTTTATAGTATATATTTCGTGACATTTGATATTTTATGTACAGTATATAATATATATTTGTTGAAATTTGATATTTTATGTACAGTATATAATATATATTTGCTGAAATTTTATATTTTATGTACAGTGTATAATATATATTGGTGTACTTTCATATTTTATGTACAATTTATAGTATATATTTGGTGACATTTCATATTTTATGAACAATAGGTAAGATATGTTTGTTGAAATTTGATATTTTATGTACAGTATATAATATATATTGGGTGAAGTTTGATATTATAGGTACAGTATATAATATATATTTGGTGAAATTTGATATTTTATGTACAGTATATAATATATATTTGGTGAAATTTGATATTTTATGTACGGTACATAATATATATTTGGTGTACTTTCATATTTTATGTACAGTATATAGTATATATCTGGTGAAATTTGATATTTTTTGCACAGTATATAGCAGATATGTGGTGAAATTTGATATTATATGTACAGTATATAATATACTTTGGGTTAAATTTGATATTTTGTGTACAGTATATAATATATATTTGGTGAAATTTGATATTTTATGTACAGTATATAATATATATTTGGTGAAATTTGATATTTTATATACAGTATCTAATATATATTTGGTGTACTTTCATATTTTATGTACAGTATAAAATATATACTTGATGTACTTTCATATTTTATGTACAGCAAATAATACATATTTGTTGAAATTTGATACTTTATATACAGTATATAATATATATTTGGCGAAATTTGATATTAATTGTACAGTATATAATATATATTTGGTGAAATTTGATATTTTATGTACAGTATATAAAATATATTTGGTGAAATTTGATATTTTATGTACAGTATATAATATATATTTGGTGTACTTTCATATTTTATGTACAGTATAAAATATATACCTGATGTACTTTCAAGTTTTATGTGCAGTATATAATAAATATTTGGGGTGCTTACTTATTTTATGTACAGTATATAATACATATTTTGTGAAATTTGATATTTCATCTACTGTATATAAGATATAGTTGGTGAAATTTGATATTTTATCTACAGTATATGATATATAATTTGTGTACTTTCATATTTTACTTGCAGTTTATAACACATATTTGGTGTACTTTCATATTTTATGTACAGTATATAGTATATATTTGTTGACATTTCATATTTTATGTACGGTATATAATATATATTTGTTGAAATTTGATATTTTATGTAAAGTATATAATATATATTTGGTGAAATTTTATATTTTATGTACACTAGATACTATATATTTGGTGTACTTTCATATTTTATGTACAGTATATAGTATATATTTGGTGACATTTGATATTTTATGTACAATATATAAGATATGTTTGTTGAAATTTGATATTTTATGTACAGTATATAATATATATTTGGTGAAATTTGATATTTTTTGTACAGTATATAATATATATTTGGTGAAATTTGATAATTTAGGTACAGTATAAAAGACATATTTGGTGAAATTTGATATTTTATGTACAGTACATAATATATATTTGGTGAAATTTGATATTTCACCCACAGTATATAATATATATTTGATGAAATTTGAGATTTTATGTACGGTATATGATATATATTTGGTGTACTTTCATATTTTACTTATAGTATATAATATATATTTGGTGTACTTTGATATTTTATGCACAGTATATAATATATATTGGTGTAGTTTCATACTTTATGTAGAGTATATAGTATATAATTGCTGAAATTTGATATTTTATATACAGTATATAATATGTATTTTGTGTAATCTGATATTGTATGTAAAGTATATAATATATATTTGGTGAAATTTTATATTTTATATAAAGTATATAACATATATTTGGTGTAATTTCATATTTTATGTACAGTATATAGTATATATTTGGTGACATTTGATATTTTATGTACGGTATGTAATATATATTTGGTGAAATTTGATATTTTATGTGCAGTATATAAAATATATTTGGTGAAATTTGATATTTTATGTACAGTATATAATATATATTTGGTGTACTTTCATATTTTATGTACAGTATAAAATATATACTTGATGTACTTTCAAGTTTTATGTGCAGTATATAATAAATATTTGGGGTTCCTTCATATTTTATGTACAGTATATAATATATATTTTGTGAAATTTGATATTTTATCTACTGTATATAAGATATCGTTGGTGAAATTTGATATTTTATGTACAGTATATGATATATAATTGGTGTACTTTCATATTTTACTTGCAGTATATAATACCTATTTGGTGTACTTTGATATTTTATGTACAGTGCATAATATATAGGTGTAGTTTCATATTTTATGTACAGTATATGGTATATAATTCCTGAAATTTGATATTATATGTACAGTATATGATATGTATTTGGTGTAATTTGATATTATATGTACAATATATAATATGTATTTAGTGAAATTTTATATTTTATGTACAGTATATAATATATATTTGGTGTACTTTCATATTTTATGTACAGTATATAGTATATATTAGGTGAAATTTGATTTTTTATGTACATTATATAACAGATATTTGGTGAAATGTGATATTATATGTACAGTATATTATGTTTTTGGTGAAATTTGATATTTTATGTACAGTATATAAGATATATTTGGTGAAATTTTATATTTTATAAACAGTATATATTGTATATTTTGTGTACTTTCATATTTTATGTACAGTGTATAGAATATATTTGGTGACATTTGATATTTTATGTACAGTATGTAATATAAATTTGTTGAAATTTGATATTTTATGTACAGTATGTAATATATATTTGGTGTACTTTCATATTTTAAGTACAGTATAAAATATATACTTGATGTAGTTTCATATTTTATGTACAGAAAATAATATATATTTGTTGAAATTTCTTATTTTATGTACAGTATATAATATATATTTGGTGAAATTTGATATTATAGGTACAGTATATAATATATATTTTGTGAAATTTGATATTTTTTGAACTATATATAATATATATTTGGTGAAATTTCATACTTTATGTACAGTATAAAACATATATTTGGTGAAATTTGATATTTTATGTACAGTATATAATATATATTTGGTGTACTTTCATATTTTATGTGCAGTATAAAATATATACTTGATGTACTTTCATATTTTATGTAAGAAAATAATACATATTTGTTGAAATTTGATATTTTATGTACAGTATATAATTTATATTTGGTGCAATTTTATGTTTTATGTACTCTATATCATATATATTTGGTGTACTTACCAGTTTTATGTACAGTATATAATATATATTTGGTGAAATTTGATATTTTATGTACAGTATATTATATATATTTGGTGAAATTTGATATTTTATATACAGTAAGTAATATATATTTGGTGTACTTTCATATTTTATGTACAGTATAAAATACATACTTGATGTAGTTTCATATTTTATGTACAGTAAATACATATTTTTTGAAATTTAATATTTTATGTACAGTATATAGTATATATTTGGTGACATTTGATATTTTATGTACAGTATGTAATATAAATTTGTTGAAATTTGATATTTTATGTACAGTATGTAATATATCTTTGGTGTACTTTCATATTTTATGTAGAGTATAAAATATATACTTGATGTACTTTCAAGTTTTATGGACAGAATACAATATATATTTGGTGTACTTTCATATTTTATATACAGTATATAATATATATTTTGTGAATTTGGATATTTCGTGTACGGTATGTTAGACATAATTGGTGAAATTTGATATTTTCTGTACAGTAGATGATATATAACTTGTGTACTTTCATCTTTTACTTGCAGTATATAATACATATTTGGTGTACTTTGATATTTTATGTACAGTATATAATATATATTTGGTGAAATTTGATATTTTACATACGGTATATAATATATATTTGGTGAAATTTGAGATTTTATGTACAGTATATGATATATATTTGGTGTACTTTCATATTTTACTTACAGTATATAATATATCTTTGGTGTACTTTGATATTTTATGTACAGCATATAATATATATTGGTGTATTTTCATATTTTATGTAGAGTATATAGTATATAATTGCTGAAATTTGATATTTTATGTACAGTATATAATATGTATTTTGTGTAATTTGATATTATATGTACAGTATATAATATATATTTGGTGAAATTTGATATTTTACACACAGTATATAATATATATTTGGTGAAATTTGAGATTTTATGTACGGTATATGATATATATTTGGTGTAATTTCATATTTTACTTACAGTATATAATATATATTTGGTGTACTTTGCTATTTTATGTACAGTATATAATATATATTGGTGTAGTTTCATATTTTATGTAGAGTATATAATACATATTTGGTGAAATTTGGTATTTTATATACAGTATGTAATATATATTTGGTGTACTTTCATATTATATGTACAGTATAAAATATATAATTCTACTTTCATATTTTATGTACAGTAATTAATACATATTTGTTGAAATTTGATATTTTATATACAGTATATAATATATATTTGGTGAAATTTCATATTATATTTACAGTATATAATATATATTTGGTGAAATTTCTTATTTTATGTACAGTATATAATATATATTTGGTGAAATTTGAGATTTTATGTACAGTATGTGATATATATTTGGTGTACTTTCATATTTTACTTACAGTATATAATATATACTTGGTGTACTTTGATATTTTATGTACAGTATATAATATATATTGGTGTAGTTTCATATTTTATGTAGAGTATATAGTATATAATTGCTGAAATTTGATATTTTATATACAGTATATAATATGTATTTTGTGTAATCTGATATTATATGTAAAGTATATAATATATATTTGGTGAAATTTTATATTTTATATACAGTATATAACATATATTTGGTGTAATTTCATATTTTATGTACGGTTTATAGTATATATTTCGTGACATTTGATATTTTATGTACAGTATATAATATATATTTGTTGAAATTTGATATTTTATGTACAGTATATAATATATATTTGCTAAAATTTTATATTTTATGTACAGTGTATAATATATATTTGGTGTACTTTCATATTTTATGTACAGTATATAGTATATATTTGGTGACATTTCATATTTTATGAACAATAGGTAAGATATGTTTGTTGAAATTTGATATTTTATGTACAGTATATAATATATATTGGGTGAAGTTTGATATTATAGGTACAGTATATAATATATATTTGGTGAAATTTGATATTTTATGTACAGTATATAATATATATTTGGTGAAATTTGATATTTTATGTACGGTACATAATATATATTTGGTGTACTTTCATATTTTATGTACAGTATATAGTATATATCTGGTGAAATTTGATATTTTTTGCACAGTATATAGCAGATATTTGGTGAAATTTGATATTATATGTACAGTATATAATATACTTTGGGTTAAATTTGATATTTTGTGTACAGTATATAATATATATTTGGTGAAATTTGATATTTTATGTACAGTATATAATATATATTTGGTGAAATTTGATATTTTATATACAGTATCTAATATATATTTGGTGTACTTTCATATTTTATGTACAGTATAAAATATATACTTGATGTACTTTCATATTTTATGTACAGCAAATAATACATATTTGTTGAAATTTGATATTTTATATACAGTATATAATATATATTTGGCGAAATTTGATATTAATTGTACAGTATATAATATATATTTGGTGAAATTTGATATTTTATGTACAGTATATAAAATATATTTGGTGAAATTTGATATTTTATGTACAGTATATAATATATATTTGGTGTACTTTCATATTTTATGTACAGTATAAAATATATACCTGATGTACTTTCAAGTTTTATGTGCAGTATATAATAAATATTTGGGGTGCTTACTTATTTTATGTACAGTATATAATACATATTTTGTGAAATTTGATATTTCATCTACTGTATATAAGATATAGTTGGTGAAATTTGATATTTTATCTACAGTATATGATATATAATTGGTGTACTTTCATATTTTACTTGCAGTTTATAACACATATTTGGTGTACTTTCATATTTCATGTACAGTATATAGTATATATTTGTTGACATTTGATATTTTATGTACGGTATATAATATATATTTGTTGAAATTTGATATTTTATGTAAAGTATATAATATATATTTGGTGAAATTTTATATTTTATGTACACTAGATACTATATATTTGGTGTACTTTCATATGTTATGTACAGTATATAGTATATATTTGGTGACATTTGATATTTTATGTACAATATATAAGATATGTTTGTTGAAATTTGATATTTTATGTACAGTATATAATATATATTTGGTGAAATTTGATATTTTATGTACAGTATATAATATATATTTGGTGAAATTTGATAATTTAGGTACAGTATAAAAGATATATTTGGTGAAATTTGATATTTTATGTTCAGTATATAATATATATTTGGTGAAATTTGATATTTCACCCACAGTATATAATATATATTTGATGAAATTTGAGATTTTATGTACGGTATATGATATATATTTGGTGTACTTTCATATTTTACTTATAGTATATAATATATATTTGGTGTACTTTGATATTTTATGCACAGTATATAATATATATTGGTGTAGTTTCATACTTTATGTAGAGTATATAGTATATAATTGCTGAAATTTGATATTTTATATACAGTATATAATATGTATTTTGTGTAATCTGATATTATATGTAAAGTATATAATATATATTTGGTGAAATTTTATATTTTATATAAAGTATATAACATATATTTGGTGTAATTTCATATTTTATGTACAGTATATAGTATATATTTGGTGACATTTGATATTTTATGTACAGTATATAATATATATTTGCTGAAATTTGATATTTTATGTACAGTAAATAATATATATTTGGTGAAATTTTATATTTTATGTACAGTGTATAATATATATTTGGTGTACTTTCATATTTTATGTACAGTATATAGTATATAGTTGGTGACATTAAATATTTTATGTACAGTAGATAATATATATTTGTTGAAATTTGACATTTTATATACAGTATATAATATATATTTGGTGAAATTTAATATTTTACTTACAGTATATAATATATATTTGGTGTATTTTCATATTTTATGTACAGTATAAAATATATATATGGTGACATTTGATATTTTATCAACAATATGTAAGATATGTTTGTTGAAATTTGATATTTTATGTACAGTATATAATATATATTTGGTGAAATTTGATATTATAGGTACAGTATATAATATATATTTGGTGAAATTTGATATTTTATGTACGGTATATAATATATATTTGGTGAAATTTGATATTTTATGTACAGTATATAATATATATTTGGTGAAATTTGACATTTTATGTACAGTATATATATATTTGGTGTACTTTAATATTTTATGTACAGTATATAGTATATATTTGGTGAAATTTGATATTTTTTGCACAGTATATAGCAGATATTTGGTGAAATTTGATATTATATGTACAGTATATAATATACTTTGGGTTAAATTTGATATTTTGTCTACATTATATAATATATATTTGGTGAAATTTGATATTTTATGTACAGTATATAATATATACTTGGTGAAATTTGATATTTTATATACAGTATTTAATATATATTTGGTGTACTTTCATATTTTATGTACAGTATAAAATATATTCTTGATGTACTTTCATATTTTATGTACAGCAAATAATACATATTTGTTGTATTTTGATATTTTATATACAGTATATAATATATATTTGGCGAAATTTGATATTAATTGTACAGTATATAATATATATTTGGTGAAATTTGATATTTTATGTGCAGTATATAAAATATATTTGGTGAAATTTGATATTTTATGTACAGTATATAATATATATTTGGTGTACTTTCATATTTTATGTACAGTATAAAATATATACTTGATGTACTTTCAAGTTTTATGTGCAGTATATAATAAATATTTGGGGTTCCTTCATATTTTATGTACAGTATATAATATATATTTTGTGAAATTTGATATTTCATCTACTGTATATAAGATATCGTTGGTGAAATTTGATATTTTATGTACAGTATATGATATATAATTGGTGTACTTTCATATTTTACTTGCAGTATATAATACCTATTTGGTGTACTTTGATATTTTATGTACAGTGCATAATATATAGGTGTAGTTTCATATTTTATGTACAGTATATGGTATATAATTCCTGAAATTTCATATTATATATACAGTATATGATATGTATTTGGTGTAATTTGATATTATATGTACAATATACAATATGTATTTGGTGAAATTTTATATTTTATGTACAGTATATAATATATATTTGGTGTACTTTCATATTTTATGTACAGTATATAGTATATATTAGGTGAAATTTGATTTTTTATGTACATTATATAACAGATATTTGGTGAAATGTGATATTATATGTACAGTATATTAAGTTTTTGGTGAAATTTGATATTTTATGTACAGTATATAAGATATATTTGGTGAAATTTTATATTTTATAAACAGTATATATTGTATATTTTGTGTACTTTCATATTTTATGTACAGTGTAGAGAATATATTTGGTGACATTTGATATTTTATGTACAGTATGTAATATAAATTTGTTGAAATTTGATATTTTATGTACAGTATGTAATATATATTTGGTGTACTTTCATATTTTAAGTACAGTATAAAATATATACTTGATGTAGTTTCATATTTTATGTACAGAAAATAATATATATTTGTTGAAATTTCTTATTTTATGTACAGTATATAATATATATTTGGTGAAATTTGATATTATAGGTACAGTATATAATATATATTTGGTGAAATTTGATATTTTTTGAACTGTATATAATATATATTTGGTGAAATTTCATACTTTATGTACAGTATAAAACATATATTTGGTGAAATTTGATATTTTATGTACAGTATATAATATATATTTGGTGTACTTTCATATTTTATGTGCAGTATAAAATATATACTTGATGTACTTTCATATTTTATGTAAGAAAATAATACATATTTGTTGAAATTTGATATTTTATGTACAGTATATAATTTATATTTGGTGCAATTTTATGTTTTATGTACTCTATATCATATATATTTGGTGTACTTACCAGTTTTATGTACAGTATATAATATATATTTGGTGAAATTTGATATTTTATGTACAGTATATTATATATATTTGGTGAAATTTGATATTTTATATACAGTAAGTAATATATATTTGGTGTACTTTCATATTTTATGTACAGTATAAAATACATACTTGATGTAGTTTCATATTTTATGTACAGTAAATAATACATATTTTTTGAAATTTAATATTTTATGTACAGTATATAGTATATATTTGGTGACATTTGATATTTTATGTACAGTATGTAATATAAATTTGTTGAAATTTGATATTTTATGTACAGTATGTAATATATCTTTGGTGTACTTTCATATTTTATGTAGAGTATAAAATATATACTTGATGTACTTTCAAGTTTTATGGACAGAATACAATATATATTTGGTGTACTTTCATATTTTATATACAGTATATAATATATATTTTGTGAATTTGGATATTTCGTGTACTGTATGTTAGGCATAATTGGTGAAATTTGATATTTTCTGTACAGTAGATGATATATAACTTGTGTACTTTCATCTTTTACTTGCAGTATATAATACATATTTGGTGTACTTTGATATTCTATGTACAGTATATAATATATATTTGGTGAAATTTGATATTTTACATACGGTATATAATATATATTTGGTGAAATTTGAGATTTTATGTACAGTATATGATATATATTTGGTGTACTTTCATATTTTACTTACAGTATATAATATATCTTTGGTGTACTTTGATATTTTATGTACAGCATATAATATATATTGGTGTATTTTCATATTTTATGTAGAGTATATAGTATACAATTGCTGAAATTTGATATTTTATGTACAGTATATAATATGTATTTTGTGTAATTTGATATTATATGTACAGTATATAATATATATTTGGTGAAATTTGATATTTTACACACAGTATATAATATATATTTGGTGAAATTTGAGATTTTATGTACCGTATATGATATATATTTGGTGTAATTTCATATTTTACTTACAGTATATAATATATATTTGGTGTACTTTGCTATTTTATGTACAGTATATAATATATATTGGTGTAGTTTCATATTTTATGTAGAGTATATAATACATATTTGGTGAAATTTGGTATTTTATATACAGTATGTAATATATATTTGGTGTACTTTCATATTATATGTACAGTATAAAATATATAATTCTACTTTCATATTTTATGTACAGTAATTAATACATATTTGTTGAAATTTGATATTTTATATACAGTATATAATATATATTTGGTGAAATTTCATATTATATTTACAGTATATAATATATATTTGGTGAAATTTCTTATTTTATGTACAGTATATAATATATATTTGGTGAAATTTGAGATTTTATGTACAGTATGTGATATATATTTGGTGTACTTTCATATTTTACTTACAGTATATAATATATACTTGGTGTACTTTGATATTTTATGTACAGTATATAATATATATTGGTGTAGTTTCATATTTTATGTAGAGTATATAGTATATAATTGCTGAAATTTGATATTTTATATACAGTATATAATATGTATTTTGTGTAATCTGATATTATATGTAAAGTATATAATATATATTTGGTGAAATTTTATATTTTATATAATGTATATAACATATATTTGCTGTAATTTCATATTTTATGTACAGTATATAGTATATATTTGGTGACATTTGATATTTTATGTACAGTATATAATATATATTTGCTGAAATTTGATATTTTATTTACAGTAAATAATATATATTTGGTGAAATTTTATATTTTATGTACAGTGTATAATATATATTTGGTGTACTTTCATATTTTATGTACAGTATATAGTATATAGTTGGTGACATTAAATATTTTATGTACAGTAGATAATATATATTTGTTGAAATTTGACATTTTATATACAGTATATAATATATATTTGGTGAAATTTTATATTTTACTTACAGTATATAATATATATTTGGTGTATTTTCATATTTTATGTACAGTATAAAATATATATATGGTGACATTTGATATTTTATCAACAATATGTAAGATATGTTTGTTGAAATTTGATATTTTATGTTCAGTATATAATATATATTTGGTGAAATTTGATATTATAGGTACAGTATATAATATATATTTGGTGAAATTTGATATTTTATGTACGGTATATAATATATATTTGGTGAAATTTGATATTTTATGTACAGTATATAATATATATTTGGTGAAATTTGACATTTTATGTACAGTATATATATATTTGGTGTACTTTCATATTTTATGTACAGTATATAATATATATTTGGTGAAATTTGATATTTTTTGTACAGTATATAGCAGATATTTGGTGAAATTTGATATTTTATGTACAGTATATAATATATACTTGGTGAAATTTGATATTTTATATACAGTATTTAATATATATTTGGTGTACTTTCATATTTTATGTACAGTATAAAATATATTCTTGATGTACTTTCATATTTTATGTACAGCAAATAATACATATTTGTTGTATTTTGATATTTTATATACAGTATATAATATATATTTGGCGAAATTTGATATTAATTGTACAGTATATAATATATATTTGGTGAAATTTGATATTTTATGTACAGTATGTAAAATATATTTGGTGAAATTTGATATTTTATGTACAGTATATAATATATATTTGGTGTACTTTCATATTTTATGTACAGTTTAAAATATATACTTGATGTACTTTCAAGTTTTATGTGCAGTATATAATAAATATTTGGGGTTCCTTCATATTTTATGTACAGTATATAATATATATTTTGTGAAATTTGATATTTCATCTACTGTATAAGATATCGTTGGTGAAATTTGATATTTTATGTACAGTATATGATATATAATTGGTGTACTTTCATATTTTACTTGCAGTATATAATACCTATTTGGTGTACTTTGATATTTTATGTACAGTGCATAATATATAGGTGTAGTTTCATATTTTATGTACAGTATATGGTATATAATTCCTGAAATTTGATATTATATGTACAGTATATGATATGTATTTGGTGTAATTTGATATTATATGTACAATATATAATATGTATTTGGTGAAATTTTATATTTTATGTACAGTATATAATATATATTTGGTGTACTTTCATATTTTATGTACAGTATATTGTATATATTAGGTGAAATTTGATTTTTTATGTACATTATATAATAGATATTTGGTGAAATGTGATATTATATGTACAGTATATTATGTTTTTGGTGAAATTTGATATTTTATGTACAGTATATAAGATATATTTGGTGAAATTTTATATTTTATAAACAGTATATATTGTATATTTTGTGTACTTTCATATTTTATGTACAGTGTAGAGAATATATTTGGTGACATTTGATATTTTATGTACAGTATGTAATATAAATTTGTTGAAATTTGATATTTTATGTACAGTATGTAATATATATTTGGTGTACTTTCATATTTTAAGTACAGTATAAAATATATACTTGATGTAGTTTCATATTTTATGTACAGAAAATAATATATATTTGTTGAAATTTGTTATTTTATGTACAGTATATAATATATATTTGGTGAAATTTGATATTATAGGTACAGTATATAATATATATTTGGTGAAATTTGATATTTTTTGAACTGTATATAATATATATTTGGTGAAATTTCATACTTTATGTACAGTATAAAACATATATTTGGTGAAATTTGATATTTTATGTACAGTATATAATATATATTTGGTGTACTTTCATATTTTATGTGCAGTATAAAATATATACTTGATGTACTTTCATATTTTATGTAAGAAAATAATACATATTTGTTGAAATTTGATATTTTATGTACAGTATATAATTTATATTTGGTGCAATTTTCTGTTTTATGTACTCTATATCATATATATTTGGTGTACTTACCAGTTTTATGTACAGTATATAATATATATTTGGTGAAATTTGATATTATAGGTACAGTATATAATATATATTTGGTGAAATTTGATATTTTACTTTCAGTGTATAATATACATTTGCTGTATTTTCATATTTTATGTACAGTATATAATATATATTTGGTGACATTTGGTAATTTATGAACAATATGTAAGATATGTTTGTTGAAATTTGAAATTTTGTGTACAGTATATAATATATATTTGGTGAAATTTGATGTTATAAGTACAGTATATAATATATATTTGGTGAAATTTGATATTTAATGTACAGTATATAATATATATTTGGTGAAATTTGATATTTTATGTACAATATATGATATATTTGGTGAAATTTGATATTTTATATACTATATATATTTGGTGTACTTTCCTATTTTATGTACATATATAGTATATATTTGGTGAAATTCGATATTTTTTGCACAGTACATAGTAGATATTTGGTGAAATTTGATATTATATGTACAGTATATAGTATACTTTGGGTTAAATTTGATATTTTGTGTGCAGTATATAATATATATTTGGTGAAATTTGATATTTTATGTACAGTATATAATATATATTTCGTGAAATTTGATATTTTATATACAGTATGTAATATATATTTGGTGTACTTTCATATTTTATGTACAGTATAAAATATATACCTGATGTACTTTCAAGTTTTATGTGCAGTATATAATAAATATTTGGGGTGCTTACTTATTTTATGTACAGTATATAATACATATTTTGTGAAATTTGATATTTCATCTACTGTATATAAGATATAGTTGGTGAAATTTGATATTTTATCTACAGTATATGATATATAATTGGTGTACTTTCATATTTTACTTGCAGTTTATAACACATATTTGGTGTACTTTCATATTTTATGTACAGTATATAGTATATATTTGTTGACATTTGATATTTTATTTACGGTATATAATATATATTTGTTGAAATTTGATATTTTATGTAAAGTATATAATATATATTTGGTGAAATTTTATATTTTATGTACAGTAGATACTATATATTTGGTGTACTTTCATATTTTATGTACAGTACATAGTATATATTTGGTGACATTTGATATTTTATGTACAATATATAAGATATGTTTGTTGAAATTTGATATTTTATGTACAGTATATAATATATATTTGGTGAAATTTGATATTTTATGTACAGTATATAATATATATTTGGTGAAATTTGATAATTTAGGTACAGTATAAAAGATATATTTGGTGAAATATGATATTTTATGTACAGTATATAATATACATTTGGTGAAATTTGATATTTCACCCACAGTATATAATATATATTTGATGAAATTTGAGATTTTATGTACGGTATATGATATATATTTGGTGTACTTTCATATTTTACTTATAGTATATAATATATATTTGGTGTACTTTGATATTTTATGCACAGTATATAATATATATTGGTGTAGTTTCATACTTTATGTAGAGTATATAGTATATAATTGCTGAAATTTGATATTTTATATACAGTATATAATATGTATTTTGTGTAATCTGATATTATATGTAAAGTATATAATATATATTTGGTGAAATTTTATATTTTATATAAAGTATATAACATATATTTGGTGTAATTTCATATTTTATGTACAGTATATAGTATATATTTGGTGACATTTGATATTTTATGTACAGTATATAATATATATTTGCTGAAATTTGATATTTTATTTACAGTAAATAATATATATTTGGTGAAATTTTATATTTTATGTACAGTGTATAATATATATTTGGTGTACTTTCATATTTTATGTACAGTATATAGTATATAGTTGGTGACATTAGATATTTTATGTACAGTAGATAATATATATTTGTTGAAATTTGACATTTTATATACAGTATATAATATATATTTGGTGAAATTTTATATTTTACTTACAGTATATAATATATATTTGGTGTATTTTCATATTTTATGTACAGTATATAATATATATATGGTGACATTTGATATTTTATCAACAATATGTAAGATATGTTTGTTGAAATTTGATATTTTATGTACAGTATATAATATATATTTGGTGAAATTTGATATTATAGGTACAGTATATAATATATATTTGGTGAAATTTGATATTTTATGTACGGTATATAATATATATTTGGTGAAATTTGATATTTTATGTACAGTATATAATATATATTTGGTGAAATTTGACATTTTATGTACAGTATATATATATTTGGTGTACTTTCATATTTTATGTACAGTATATAGTATATATTTGGTGAAATTTGATATTTTTTGCACAGTATATAGCAGATATTTGGTGAAATTTGATATTATATGTACAGTATATAATATACTTTGCGTTAAATTTGATATTTTGTCTACATTATATAATATATATTTGGTGAAATTTGATATTTTATGTACAGTATATTATATATACTTGGTGAAATTTGATATTTTATATACAGTATTTAATATATATTTGGTGTACTTTCATATTTTATGTACAGTATAAAATATATACTTGATGTTCTTTCATATTTTATGTACAGCAAATAATACATATTTGTTGTATTTTGATATTTTATATACAGTATATAATATATATTTGGCGAAATTTGATATTAATTGTACAGTATATAATATATGTTTGGTGAAATTTGATATTTTATGTACAGTATATAAAATATATTTGGTGAAATTTGATATTTTATGTACAGTATATAATATATATTTGGTGTACTTTCATATTTTATGTACAGTATAAAATATATACTTGATGTACTTTCAAGTTTTATGTGCAGTATATAATAAATATTTGGGGTTCCTTCATATTTTATGTACAGTATATAATATATATTTTGTGAAATTTGATATTTCATCTACTGTATATAAGATATCGTTGGTGAAATTTGATATTTTATGTACAGTATATGATATATAATTGGTGTACTTTCATATTTTACTAGCAGTATATAATACCTATTTGGTGTACTTTGATATTTTATGTACAGTGCATAATATATAGGTGTAGTTTCATATTTTATGTACAGTATATGGTATATAATTCCTGAAATTTGATATTATATGTAAAGTATATCATATGTATTTGGTGTAATTTGATATTATATGTACAATATATAATATGTATTTGGTGAAATTTTATATTTTATGTACAGTATATAATATATATTTGGTGTACTTTCATATTTTATGTACAGTATATAGTACATATTAGGTGAAATTTGATTTTTTATGTACATTATATAACAGATATTTGGTGAAATGTGATATTATATGTACAGTATATTATGTTTTTGGTGTAATTTGATATTTTATGTACAGTATATAAGATATATTTGGTGAAATTTTATATTTTATAAACAGTATATATTGTATATTTTGTGTACTTTCATATTTTATGTACAGTGTAGAGAATATATTTGGTGACATTTGATATTTTATGTACAGTATGTAATATAAATTTGTTGAAATTTGATATTTTATGTACAGTATGTAATATATATTTGGTGTACTTTCATATTTTAAGTACAGTATAAAATATATACTTGATGTAGTTTCATATTTTATGTACAGAAAATAATATATATTTGTTGAAATTTCTTATTTTATGTACAGTATATAATATATATTTGGTGAAATTTGATATTATAGGTACAGTATATAATATATATTTGGTGAAATTTGATATTTTTTAACTGTATATAATATATATTTGGTGAAATTTCATACTTTATGTACAGTATAAAACATATATTTGGTGAAATTTGATATTTTATGTACAGTATATAATATATATTTGGTGTACTTTCATATTTTATGTGCAGTATAAAATATATACTTCATGTACTTTCATATTTTATGTAAGAAAATAATACATATTTGTTGAAATTTGATATTTTATGTACAGTATATAATTTATATTTGGTGCAATTTTATGTTTTATGTACTCTATATCATATATATTTGGTGTACTTACCAGTTTTATGTACAGTATATAATATATATTTGGTGAAATTTGATATTTTATGTACAGTATATTATATATATTTGGTGAAATTTGATATTTTATATACAGTAAGTAATATATATTTGGTGTACTTTCATATTTTATGTACAGTATAAAATACATACTTGATGTAGTTTCATATTTTATGTACACTAAATGATACATATTTTTTGAAATTTAATATTTTATGTACAGTATATAGTATATATTTGGTGACATTTGATATTTTATGTACAGTATGTAATATAAATTTGTTGAAATTTGATATTTTATGTACAGTATGTAATATATCTTTGGTGTACTTTCATATTTTATGTAGAGTATAAAATATATACTTGATGTACTTTCAAGTTTTATGGACAGAATACAATATATATTTGGTGTACTTTCATATTTTATATACAGTATATAATATATATTTTGTGAATTTGGATATTTCGTGTACGGTATGTTAGATATAATTGGTGAAATTTGATATTTTCTGTACAGTAGATGATATATAACTTGTGTACTTTCATCTTTTACTTGCAGTATATAATACATATTTGGTGTACTTTGATATTTTATGTACAGTATATAATATATATTTGGTGAAATTTGATATTTTACATACGGTATATAATATATATTTGGTGAAATTTGAGATTTTATGTACAGTATATGATATATATTTGGTGTACTTTCATATTTTACTTACAGTATATAATATATCTTTGGTGTACTTTGATATTTTATGTACAGCATATAATATATATTGGTGTATTTTCATATTTTATGTAGAGTATATAGTATATAATTGCTGAAATTTGATATTTTATGTACAGTATATAATATGTATTTTGTGTAATTTGATATTATATGTACAGTATATAATATATATTTGGTGAAATTTGATATTTTACACACAGTATATAATATATATTTGGTGAAATTTGAGATTTTATGTACGGTATATGATATATATTTGGTGTAATTTCATATTTTACTTACAGTATATAATATATATTTGGTGTACTTTGCTATTTTATGTACAGTATATAATATATATTGGTGTAGTTTCATATTTTATGTAGAGTATATAATACATATTTGGTGAAATTTGGTATTTTATATACAGTATGTAATATATATTTGGTGTACTTTCATATTATATGTACAGTATAAAATATATAATTCTACTTTCATATTTTATGTACAGTAATTAATACATATTTGTTGAAATTTGATATTTTATATACAGTATATAATATATATTTGGTGAAATTTCATATTATATTTACAGTATATAATATATATTTGGTGAAATTTCTTATTTTATGTACAGTATATAATATATATTTGGTGAAATTTGAGATTTTATGTACAGTATGTGATATATATTTGGTGTACTTTCATATTTTACTTACAGTATATAATATATACTTGGTGTACTTTGATATTTTATGTACAGTATATAATATATATTGGAGTAGTTTCATATTTTATGTAGAGTATATAGTATATAATTGCTGAAATTTGATATTTTATATACAGTATATAATATGTATTTTGTGTAATCTGATATTATATGTAAAGTATATAATATATATTTGGTGAAATTTTATATTTTATATACAGTATATAACATATATTTGGTGTAATTTCATATTTTATGTACGGTTTATAGTATATATTTCGTGACATTTGATATTTTATGTACAGTATATAATATATATTTGTTGAAATTTGATATTTTATGTACAGTATATAATATATATTTGCTGAAATTTTATATTTTATGTACAGTGTATAATATATATTTGGTGTACTTTCATATTTTATGTACAGTATATAGTATATATTTGGTGACATTTCATATTTTATGAACAATAGGTAAGATATGTTTGTTGAAATTTGATATTTTATGTACAGTATATAATATATATTGGGTGAAGTTTGATATTATAGGTACAGTATATAATATATATTTGGTGAAATTTGATATTTTATGTACAGTATATAATATATATTTGGTGAAATTTGATATTTTATGTACGGTACATAATATATATTTGGTGTACTTTCATATTTTATGTACAGTATATAGTATATATCTGGTGAAATTTGATATTTTTTGCACAGTATATAGCAGATAGTTGGTGAAATTTGATATTATATGTACAGTATATAATATACTTTGGGTTAAATTTGATATTTTGTGTACAGTATATAATATATATTTGGTGAAATTTGATATTTTATATACAGTATCTAATATATATTTGGTGTACTTTCATATTTTATGTACAGTATAAAATATATACTTGATGTACTTTCATATTTTATGCACAGCAAATAATACATATTTGTTGAAATTTGATATTTTATATACAGTATATAATATATATTTGGCGAAATTTGATATTAATTGTACAGTATATAATGTATATTTGGTGAAATTTGATATTTTATGTACAGTATATAAAATATATTTGGTGAAATTTGATATTTTATGTACAGTATGTAATATATATTTGGTGTACTTTCATATTTTATGTACAGTATAAAATATATACCTGATGTACTTTCAAGTTTTATGTGCAGTATATAATAAATATTTGGGGTGCTTACTTATTTTATGTACAGTATATAATACATATTTTGTGAAATTTGATATTTCATCTACTGTATATAAGATATAGTTGGTGAAATTTGATATTTTATCTACAGTATATGATATATAATTGGTGTACTTTCATATTTTACTTGCAGTTTATAACACATATTTGGTGTACTTTCATATTTTATGTACAGTATATAGTATATATTTGTTGACATTTGATATTTTATGTACGGTATATAATATATATTTGTTGAAATTTGATATTTTATGTAAAGTATATAATATATATTTGGTGAAATTTTATATTTTATGTACACTAGATACTATATATTTGGTGTACTTTCATATTTTATGTACAGTACATAGTATATATTTGGTGACATTTGATATTTTATGTACAATATATAAGATATGTTTGTTGAAATTTGATATTTTATGTACAGTATATAATATATATTTGGTGAAATTTGATATTTTATGTACAGTATATAATATATATTTGGTGAAATTTGATAATTTAGGTACAGTATAAAAGATATATTTGGTGAAATATGATATTTTATGTACAGTATATAATATACATTTGGTGAAATTTGATATTTCACCCACAGTATATAATATATATTTGATGAAATTTGAGATTTTATGTACGGTATATGATATATATTTGGTGTACTTTCATATTTTACTTATAGTATATAATATATATTTGGTGTACTTTGATATTTTATGCACAGTATATAATATATATTGGTGTAGTTTCATACTTTATGTAGAGTATATAGTATATAATTGCTGAAATTTGATATTTTATATACAGTATATAATATGTATTTTGTGTAATCTGATATTATATGTAAAGTATATAATATATATTTGGTGAAATTTTATATTTTATATAAAGTATATAACATATATTTGGTGTAATTTCATATTTTATGTACAGTATATAGTATATATTTGGTGACATTTGATATTTTATGTACAGTATATAATATATATTTGCTGAAATTTGATATTTTATTTACAGTAAATAATATATATTTGGTGAAATTTTATATTTTATGTACAGTGTATAATATATATTTGGTGTACTTTCATATTTTATGTACAGTATATAGTATATAGTTGGTGACATTAGATATTTTATGTACAGTAGATAATATATATTTGTTGAAATTTGACATTTTATATACAGTATATAATATATATTTGGTGAAATTTTATATTTTACTTACAGTATATAATATATATTTGGTGTATTTTCATATTTTATGTACAGTATATAATATATATATGGTGACATTTGATATTTTATCAACAATATGTAAGATATGTTTGTTGAAATTTGATATTTTTTGTACAGTATATAATATATATTTGGTGAAATTTGATATTATAGGTACAGTATATAATATATATTTGGTGAAATTTGATATTTTATGTACGGTATATAATATATATTTGGTGAAATTTGATATTTTATGTACAGTATATAATATATATTTGGTGAAATTTGACATTTTATGTACAGTATATATATATTTGGTGTACTTTCATATTTTATGTACAGTATATAGTATATATTTGGTGAAATTTGATATTTTTTGCACAGTATATAGCAGATATTTGGTGAAATTTGATATTATATGTACAGTATATAATATACTTTGCGTTAAATTTGATATTTTGTCTATATTATATAATATATATTTGGTGAAATTTGATATTTTATGTACAGTATATTATATATACTTGGTGAAATTTGATATTTTATATACAGTATTTAATATATATTTGGTGTACTTTCATATTTTATGTACAGTATAAAATATATACTTGATGTTCTTTCATATTTTATGTACAGCAAATAATACATATTTGTTGTATTTTGATATTTTATATACAGTATATAATATATATTTGGCGAAATTTGATATTAATTGTACAGTATATAATATATGTTTGGTGAAATTTGATATTTTATGTACAGTATATAAAATATATTTGGTGAAATTTGATATTTTATGTACAGTATATAATATATATTTGGTGTACTTTCATATTTTATGTACAGTATAAAATATATACTTGATGTACTTTCAAGTTTTATGTGCAGTATATAATAAATATTTGGGGTTCCTTCATATTTTATGTACAGTATATAATATATATTTTGTGAAATTTGATATTTCATCTACTGTATATAAGATATCGTTGGTGAAATTTGATATTTTATGTACAGTATATGATATATAATTGGTGTACTTTCATATTTTACTAGCAGTATATAATACCTATTTGGTGTACTTTGATATTTTATGTACAGTGCATAATATATAGGTGTAGTTTCATATTTTATGTACAGTATATGGTATATAATTCCTGAAATTTGATATTATATGTAAAGTATATCATATGTATTTGGTGTAATTTGATATTATATGTACAATATATAATATGTATTTGGTGAAATTTTATATTTTATGTACAGTATATAATATATGTTTGGTGTACTTTCATATTTTATGTACAGTATATAGTATATATTAGGTGAAATTTGATTTTTTATGTACATTATATAACAGATATTTGGTGAAATGTGATATTATATGTACAGTATATTATGTTTTTGGTGTAATTTGATATTTTATGTACAGTATATAAGATATATTTGGTGAAATTTTATATTTTATAAACAGTATATATTGTATATTTTGTGTACTTTCATATTTTATGTACAGTGTATAGAATATATTTGGTGACATTTGATATTTTATGTACAGTATGTAATATAAATTTGTTGAAATTTGATATTTTATGTTCAGTATGTAATATATATTTGGTGTACTTTCATATTTTAAGTACAGTATAAAATATATACTTGATGTAGTTTCATATTTTATGTACAGAAAATAATATATATTTGTTGAAATTTCTTATTTTATGTACAGTATATAATATATATTTGGTGAAATTTGATATTATAGGTACAGTATATAATATATATTTGGTGAAATTTGATATTTTTTAACTGTATATAATATATATTTGGTGAAATTTCATACTTTATGTACAGTATAAAACATATATTTGGTGAAATTTGATATTTTATGTACAGTATATAATATATATTTGGTGTACTTTCATATTTTATGTGCAGTATAAAATATATACTTCATGTACTTTCATATTTTATGTAAGAAAATAATACATATTTGTTGAAATTTGATATTTTATGTACAGTATATAATTTATATTTGGTGCAATTTTATGTTTTATGTACTCTATATCATATATATTTGGTGTACTTACCAGTTTTATGTACAGTATATAATATATATTTGGTGAAATTTGATATTTTATGTACAGTATGTTATATATATTTGGTGAAATTTGATATTTTATATACAGTAAGTAATATATATTTGGTGTACTTTCATATTTTATGTACAGTATAAAATACATACTTGATGTAGTTTCATATTTTATGTACAGTAAATAATACATATTTTTTGAAATTTAATATTTTATGTACAGTATATAGTATATATTTGGTGACATTTGATATTTTATGTACAGTATGTAATATAAATTTGTTGAAATTTGATATTTTATGTACAGTATGTAATATATCTTTGGTGTACTTTCATATTTTATGTAGAGTATAAAATATATACTTGATGTACTTTCAAGTTTTATGGACAGAATACAATATATATTTGGTGTACTTTCATATTTTATATACAGTATATAATATATATTTTGTGAATTTGGATATTTCGTGTACGGTATGTTAGATATAATTGGTGAAATTTGATATTTTCTGTACAGTAGATGATATATAACTTGTGTACTTTCATCTTTTACTTGCAGTATATAATACATATTTGGTGTACTTTGATATTTTATGTACAGTATATAATATATATTTGGTGAAATTTGATATTTTACATACGGTATATAATATATATTTGGTGAAATTTGAGATTTTATGTACAGTATATGATATATATTTGGTGTACTTTCATATTTTACTTACAGTATATAATATATCTTTGGTGTACTTTGATATTTTATGTACAGCATATAATATATATTGGTGTATTTTCATATTTTATGTAGAGTATATAGTATATAATTGCTGAAATTTGATATTTTATGTACAGTATATAATATGTATTTTGTGTAATTTGATATTATATGTACAGTATATAATATATATTTGGTGAAATTTGATATTTTACACACAGTATATAATATATATTTGGTGAAATTTGAGATTTTATGTACGGTATATGATATATATTTGGTGTAATTTCATATTTTACTTACAGTATATAATATATATTTGGTGTACTTTGCTATTTTATGTACAGTATATAATATATATTGGTGTAGTTTCATATTTTATGTAGAGTATATAATACATATTTGGTGAAATTTGGTATTTTATATACAGTATGTAATATATATTTGGTGTACTTTCATATTATATGTACAGTATAAAATATATAATTCTACTTTCATATTTTATGTACAGTAATTAATACATATTTGTTGAAATTTGATATTTTATATACAGTATATAATATATATTTGGTGAAATTTCATATTATATTTACAGTATATAATATATATTTGGTGAAATTTCTTATTTTATGTACAGTATATAATATATATTTGGTGAAATTTGAGATTTTATGTACAGTATGTGATATATATTTGGTGTACTTTCATATTTTACTTACAGTATATAATATATACTTGGTGTACTTTGATATTTTATGTACAGTATATAATATATATTGGTGTAGTTTCATATTTTATGTAGAGTATATAGTATATAATTGCTGAAATTTGATATTTTATATACAGTATATAATATGTATTTTGTGTAATCTGATATTATATGTAAAGTATATAATATATATTTGGTGAAATTTTATATTTTATATACAGTATATAACATATATTTGGTGTAATTTCATATTTTATGTACGGTTTATAGTATATATTTCGTGACATTTGATATTTTATGTACAGTATATAATATATATTTGTTGAAATTTGATATTTTATGTACAGTATATAATATATATTTGCTGAAATTTTATATTTTATGTACAGTGTATAATATATATTTGGTGTACTTTCATATTTTATGTACAGTATATAGTATATATTTGGTGACATTTCATATTTTATGAACAATAGGTAAGATATGTTTGTTGAAATTTGATATTTTATGGACAGTATATAATATATATTGGGTGAAGTTTGATATTATAGGTACAGTATATAATATATATTTGGTGAAATTTGATATTTTATGTACAGTATATAATATATATTTGGTGAAATTTGATATTTTTTGTACGGTACATAATATATATTTGGTGTACTTTCATATTTTATGTACAGTATATAGTATATATCTGGTGAAATTTGATATTTTTTGCACAGTATATAGCAGATATTTGGTGAAATTTGATATTATATGTACATTATATAATATACTTTGGGTTAAATTTGATATTTTGTGTACAGTATATAATATATATTTGGTGAAATTTGATATTTTATATACAGTATCTAATATATATTTGGTGTACTTTCATATTTTATGTACAGTATAAAATATATACTTGATGTACTTTCATATTTTATGCACAGCAAATAATACATATTTGTTGAAATTTGATATTTTATATACAGTATATAATATATATTTGGCGAAATTTGATATTAATTGTACAGTATATAATATATATTTGGTGAAATTTGATATTTTATGTACAGTATATAAAATATATTTGGTGAAATTTGATATTTTATGTACAGTATATAATATATATTTGGTGTACTTTCATATTTTATGTACAGTATAAAATATATACCTGATGTACTTTCAAGTTTTATGTGCAGTATATAATAAATATTTGGGGTGCTTACTTATTTTATGTACAGTATATAATACATATTTTGTGAAATTTGATATTTCATCTACTGTATATAAGATATAGTTGGTGAAATTTGATATTTTATCTACAGTATATGATATATAATTGGTGTACTTTCATATTTTACTTGCAGTTTATAACACATATTTGGTGTACTTTCATATTTTATGTACAGTATATAGTATATATTTGTTGACATTTGATATTTTATGTACGGTATATAATATATATTTGTTGAAATTTGATATTTTATGTAAAGTATATAATATATATTTGGTGAAATTTTATATTTTATGTACACTAGATACTATATATTTGGTGTACTTTCATATTTTATGTACAGTATATAGTATATATTTGGTGACATTTGATATTTTATGTACAATATATAAGATATGTTTGTTGAAATTTGATATTTTATGTACAGTATATAATATATATTTGGTGAAATTTGATATTTTATGTACAGTATATAATATATATTTGGTGAAATTTGATAATTTAGGTACAGTATAAAAGATATATTTGTTGAAATTTGATATTTTATGTACAGTATATAATATATATTTGGTGAAATTTGATATTTCACCCACAGTATATAATATATATTTGATGAAATTTGAGATTTTATGTACGGTATATGATATATATTTGGTGTACTTTCATATTTTACTTATAGTATATAATATATATTTGGTGTACTTTGATATTTTATGCACAGTATATAATATATATTGGTGTAGTTTCATACTTTATGTAGAGTATATAGTATATAATTGCTGAAATTTGATATTTTATATACAGTATATAATATGTATTTTGTGTAATCTGATATTATATGTAAAGTATATAATATATATTTGGTGAAATTTTATATTTTATATAAAGTATATAACATATATTTGGTGTAATTTCATATTTTATGTACAGTATATAGTATATATTTGGTGACATTTGATATTTTATGTACAGTATATAATATATATTTGCTGAAATTTGATATTTTATTTACAGTAAATAATATATATTTGGTGAAATTTTATATTTTATGAACAGTGTATAATATATATTTGGTGTACTTTCATATTTTATGTACAGTATATAGTATATAGTTGGTGACATTAAATATTTTATGTACAGTAGATAATATATATTTGTTGAAATTTGACATTTTATATACAGTATATAATATATATTTGGTGAAATTTTATATTTTACTTACAGTATATAATATATATTTGGTGTATTTTCATATTTTATGTACAGTATAAAATATATATATGGTGACATTTGATATTTTATCAACAATATGTAAGATATGTTTGTTGAAATTTGATATTTTATGTACAGTATATAATATATATTTGGTGAAATTTGATATTATAGGTACAGTATATAATATATATTTGGTGAAATTTGATATTTTATGTACGGTATATAATATATATTTGGTGAAATTTGATATTTTATGTACAGTATATAATATATATTTGGTGAAATTTGACATTTTATGTACAGTATATATATATTTGGTGTACTTTCATATTTTATGTACAGTATATAGTATATATTTGGTGAAATTTGATATTTTTTGCACAGTATATAGCAGATATTTGGTGAAATTTGATATTATATGTACAGTATATAATATACTTTGGGTTAAATTTGATATTTTGTCTACATTATATAATATATATTTGGTGAAATTTGATATTTTATGTACAGTATATAATATATACTTGGTGAAATTTGATATTTTATATACAGTATTTAATATATATTTGGTGTACTTTCATATTTTATGTACAGTATAAAATATATTCTTGATGTACTTTCATATTTTATGTACAGGAAATAATACATATTTGTTGTATTTTGATATTTTATATACAGTATATAATATATATTTGGCGAAATTTGATATTAATTGTACAGTATATAATATATATTTGGTGAAATTTGATATTTTATGTGCAGTATATAAAATATATTTGGTGAAATTTGATATTTTATGTACAGTATATAATATATATTTGGTGTACTTTCATATTTTATGTACAGTATAAAATATATACTTGATGTACTTTCAAGTTTTATGTGCAGTATATAATAAATATTTGGGGTTCCTTCATATTTTATGTACAGTATATAATATATATTTTGTGAAATTTGATATTTCATCTACTGTATATAAGATATCGTTGGTGAAATTTGATATTTTATGTACAGTATATGATATATAATTGGTGTACTTTCATATTTTACTTGCAGTATATAATACCTATTTGGTGTACTTTGATATTTTATGTACAGTGCATAATATGTAGGTCTAGTTTCATATTTTATGTACAGTATATGGTATATAATTCCTGAAATTTGATATTATATGTACAGTATATGATATGTATTTGGTGTAATTTGATATTATATGTACAATATATAATATGTATTTGGTGAAATTTTATATTTTATGTACAGTATATAATATATATTTGGTGTACTTTCATATTTTATGTACAGTATATTGTATATATTAGGTGAAATTTGATTTTTTATGTACATTATATAACAGATATTTGGTGAAATGTGATATTATATGTACAGTATATTATGTTTTTGGTGAAATTTGATATTTTATGTACAGTATATAAGATATATTTGGTGAAATTTTATATTTTATAAACAGTATATATTGTATATTTTGTGTACTTTCATATTTTATGTACAGTGTAGAGAATATATTTGGTGACATTTGATATTTTATGTACAGTATGTAATATAAATTTGTTGAAATTTGATATTTTATGTACAGTATGTAATATATATTTGGTGTATTTTCATATTTTAAGTACAGTATAAAGTATATACTTCATGTAGTTTCATATTTTATGTACAGAAAATAATATATATTTGTTGAAATTTGTTATTTTATGTACAGTATATAATATATATTTGGTGAAATTTGATATTATAGGTACAGTATATAATATATATTTGGTGAAATTTGATATTTTTTGAACTGTATATAATATATATTTGGTGAAATTTCATACTTTATGTACAGTATAAAACATATATTTGGTGAAATTTGATATTTTATGTACAGTATATAATATATATTTGGTGTACTTTCATATTTTATGTGCAGTATAAAATATATACTTGATGTACTTTCATATTTTATGTAAGAAAATAATACATATTTGTTGAAATTTGATATTTTATGTACAGTATATAATTTATATTTGGTGCAATTTTATATTTTATGTACTCTATATCATATATATTTGGTGTACTTCCCAGTTTTATGTACAGTATATAATATATATTTGGTGAAATTTGATATTATAGGTACAGTATATAATATATATTTGGTGAAATTTGATATTTTACTTACAGTATATAATATATATTTGCTGTATTTTCATATTTTATGTACAGTATATAATATATATTTGGTGACATTTGATATTTTATGAACAATATGTAAGATATGTTTGTTGAAATTTGAAATTTTGTGTACAGTATATAATATATTTTTGGTGAAATTTGATGTTATAAGTACAGTATATAATATATATTTGGTGAAATTTGATATTTAATGTACAGTATATAATATATATTTGGTGAAATTTGATATTTTATGTACAGTATATAAGATATATTTGGTGAAATTTGATATTTTATGTACAGTATATAAGATATATTTGGTGAAATTTGATATTTTATATACTATATATATATTTGGTGTACTTTCCTATTTTATGTACATATATAGTATATATTTGGTGAAATTCGATATTTTTTGCACAGTACATAGTAGATATTTGGTGAAATTTGATATTATATGTACAGTATATAGTATACTTTGGGTTAAATTTGATATTTTGTGTACAGTATATAATATGTATTTGGTGAAATTTGATATTTTATGTACAGTATATAATATATATTTCGTGAAATTTGATATTTTATATACAGTATGTAATATATATTTGGTGTACTTTCATATTTTATGTACAGTATAAAATATATACCTGATGTACTTTCAAGTTTTATGTGCAGTATATAATAAATATTTGGGGTGCTTACTTATTTTATGTACAGTATATAATACATATTTTGTGAAATTTGATATTTCATCTACTGTATATAAGATATAGTTGGTGAAATTTGATATTTTATCTACAGTATATGATATATAATTGGTGTACTTTCATATTTTACTTGCAGTTTATAACACATATTTGGTGTACTTTCATATATTATGTACAGTATATAGTATATATTTGTTGACATTTGATATTTTATGTACGGTATATAATATATATTTGTTGAAATTTGATATTTTATGTAAAGTATATAATATATGTTTGGTGAAATTTTATATTTTATGTACACTAGATACTATATATTTGGTGTACTTTCATATTTTATGTACAGTACATAGTATATATTTGGTGACATTTGATATTTTATGTACAATATATAAGATATGTTTGTTGAAATTTGATATTTTATGTACAGTATATAATATATATTTGGTGAAATTTGATATTTTATGTACAGTATATAATATTTAATTGGTGAAATTTGATAATTTAGGTACAGTATAAAAGATATATTTGTTGAAATTTGGTATTTTATGTACAGTATATAATATATATTTGGTGAAATTTGATATTTCACCCACAGTATATAATATATATTTGATGAAATTTGAGATTTTATGTACGGTATATGATATATATTTGGTGTACTTTCATATTTTACTTATAGTATATAATATATATTTGGTGTACTTTGATATTTTATGCACAGTATATAATATATATTGGTGTAGTTTCATACTTTATGTAGAGTATATAGTATATAATTGCTGAAATTTGATATTTTATATACAGTATATAATATGTATTTTGTGTAATCTGATATTATATGTAAAGTATATAATATATATTTGGTGAAATTTTATATTTTATATAAAGTATGTAACATATATTTGGTGTAATTTCATATTTTATGTACAGTATATAGTATATATTTGGTGACATTTGATATTTTATGTACAGTATATAATATATATTTGCTGAAATTTGATATTTTATTTACAGTAAATAATATATATTTGGTGAAATTTTATATTTTATGTACAGTGTATAATATATATTTGGTGTACTTTCATATTTTATGTACAGTATATAGTATATAGCTGGTGACATTAGATATTTTATGTACAGTAGATAATATATATTTGTAGAAATTTGACATTTTATATACAGTATATAATATATATTTGGTGAAATTTTATATTTTACTTACAGTATATAATATATATTTGGTGTATTTTCATATTTTATGTACAGTATATAATATATATGGTGACATTTGATATTTTATCAACAATATGTAAGATATGTTTGTTGAAATTTGATATTTTATGTACAGTATATAATATATATTTGGTGAAATTTGATATTATAGGTACAGTATATAATATATATTTGGTGAAATTTGATATTTTATGTACGGTATATAATATATATTTGGTGAAATTTGATATTTTATGTACAGTATATAATATATATTTGGTGAAATTTGACATTTTATGTACAGTATATATATATTTGGTGTACTTTCATATTTTATGTACAGTATATAGTATATATTTGGTGAAATTTGATATTTTTTGCACAGTATATAGCAGATATTTGGTGAAATTTGATATTATATGTACAGTATATAATATACTTTGGGTTAAATTTGATATTTTGTCTACATTATATAATATATATTTGGTGAAATTTGATATTTTATGTACAGTATATAATATATACTTGGTGAAATTTGATATTTTATATACAGTATTTAATATATATTTGGTGTACTTTCATATTTTATGTACAGTATAAAATATATTCTTGATGTACTTTCATATTTTATGTACAGGAAATAATACATATTTGTTGTATTTTGATATTTTATATACAGTATATAATATATATTTGGCGAAATTTGATATTAATTGTACAGTATATAATATATATTTGGTGAAATTTGATATTTTATGTGCAGTATATAAAATATATTTGGTGAAATTTGATATTTTATGTACAGTATATAATATATATTTGGTGTACTTTCATATTTTATGTACAGTATAAAATATATACTTGATGTACTTTCAAGTTTTATGTGCAGTATATAATAAATATTTGGGGTTCCTTCATATTTTATGTACAGTATATAATATATATTTTGTGAAATTTGATATTTCATCTACTGTATATAAGATATCGTTGGTGAAATTTGATATTTTATGTACAGTATATGATATATAATTGGTGTACTTTCATATTTTACTTGTAGTATATAATACCTATTTGGTGTACTTTGATATTTTATGTACAGTGCATAATATATAGGTGTAGTTTCATATTTTATGTACAGTATATGGTATATAATTCCTGAAATTTGATATTATATGTACAGTATATGATATGTATTTGGTGTAATTTGATATTATATGTACAATATATAATATGTATTTGGTGAAATTTTATATTTTATGTACAGTATATAATATATATTTGGTGTACTTTCATATTTTATGTACAGTATATAGTATATATTAGGTGAAATTTGATTTTTTATGTACATTATATAACAGATATTTGGTGAAATGTGATATTATATGTACAGTATATTATGTTTTTGGTGAAATTTGGTATTTTATGTACAGTATATAAGATATATTTGGTGAAATTTTATATTTTATAAACAGTATATATTGTATATTTTGTGTACTTTCATATTTTATGTACAGTGTATAGAATATATTTGGTGACATTTGATATTTTATGTACAGTATGTAATATAAATTTGTTGAAATTTGGTATTTTATGTACAGTATGTAATATATATTTGGTGTACTTTCATATTTTAAGTACAGTATAAAATATATACTTGATGTAGTTTCATATTTTATGTACAGAAAATAATATATATTTGTTGAAATTTCTTATTTTATGTACAGTATATAATATATATTTGGTGAAATTTGATATTATAGGTACAGTATATAATATATATTTGGTGAAATTTGATATTTTTTGAACTGTATATAATATATATTTGGTGAAATTTCATACTTTATGTACAGTATAAAACATATATTTGGTGAAATTTGATATTTTATGTACAGTATATAATATATATTTGGTGTACTTTCATATTTTATGTGCAGTATAAAATATATACTTCATGTACTTTCATATTTTATGTAAGAAAATAATACATATTTGTTGAAATTTGATATTTTATGTACAGTATATAATTTATATTTGGTGCAATTTTATGTTTTATGTACTCTATATCATATATATTTGGTGTACTTACCAGTTTTATGTACAGTATATAATATATATTTGGTGAAATTTGATATTTTATGTACAGTATATTATATATATTTGGTGAAATTTGATATTTTATATACAGTAAGTAATATATATTTGGTGTACTTTCATATTTTATGTACAGTATAAAATACATACTTGATGTAGTTTCATATTTTATGTACAGTAAATAATACATATTTTTTGAAATTTAATATTTTATGTACAGTATATAGTATATATTTGGTGACATTTGATATTTTATGTACAGTATGTAATATAAATTTGTTGAAATTTGATATTTTATGTACAGTATGTAATATATCTTTGGTGTACTTTCATATTTTATGTAGAGTATAAAATATATACTTGATGTACTTTCAAGTTTTATGGACAGAATACAATATATATTTGGTGTACTTTCATATTTTATATACAGTATATAATATATATTTTGTGAATTTGGATATTTCATGTACTGTATGTTAGACATAATTGGTGAAATTTGATATTTTCTGTACAGTAGATGATATATAACTTGTGTACTTTCATCTTTTACTTGCAGTATATAATACATATTTGGTGTACTTTGATATTTTATGTACAGTATATAATATATATTTGGTGAAATTTGATATTTTACATACGGTATATAATATATATTTGGTGAAACTTGAGATTTTATGTACAGTATATGATATATATTTGGTGTACTTTCATATTTTACTTACAGTATATAATATATCTTTGGTGTACTTTGATATTTTATGTACAGCATATAATATATATTGGTGTATTTTCATATTTTATGTAGAGTATATAGTATATAATTGCTGAAATTTGATATTTTATGTACAGTATATAATATGTATTTTGTGTAATTTGATATTATATGTACAGTATATAATATATATTTGGTGAAATTTGATATTTTACACACAGTATATAATATATATTTGGTGAAATTTGAGATTTTATGTACGGTATATGATATATATTTGGTGTAATTTCATATTTTACTTACAGTATATAATATATATTTGGTGTACTTTGCTATTTTATGTACAGTATATAATATATATTGGTGTAGTTTCATATTTTATGTAGAGTATATAATACATATTTGGTGAAATTTGGTATTTTATATACAGTATGTAATATATATTTGGTGTACTTTCATATTATATGTACAGTATAAAATATATAATTCTACTTTCATATTTTATGTACAGTAATTAATACATATTTGTTGAAATTTGATATTTTATATACAGTATATAATATATATTTGGTGAAATTTCATATTATATTTACAGTATATAATATATATTTGGTGAAATTTCTTATTTTATGTACAGTATATAATATATATTTGGTGAAATTTGAGATTTTATGTACAGTATGTGATATATATTTGGTGTAGTTTCATATTTTACTTACAGTATATAATATATACTTGGTGTACTTTGATATTTTATGTACAGTATATAATATATATTGGTGTAGTTTCATATTTTATGTAGAGTATATAGTATATAATTGCTGAAATTTGATATTTTATATACAGTATATAATATGTATTTTGTGTAATCTGATATTATATGTAAAGTATATAATATATATTTGGTGAAATTTTATATTTTATATACAGTATATAACATATATTTGGTGTAATTTCATATTTTATGTACGGTTTATAGTATATATTTCGTGACATTTGATATTTTATGTACAGTATATAATATATATTTGTTGAAATTTGATATTTTATGTACAGTATATAATATATATTTGCTGAAATTTTATATTTTATGTACAGTGTATAATATATATTTGGTGTACTTTCATATTTTATGTACAATTTATAGTATATATTTGGTGACATTTCATATTTTATGAACAATAGGTAAGATATGTTTGTTGAAATTTGATATTTTATGTACAGTATATAATATATATTGGGTGAAGTTTGATATTATAGGTACAGTATATAATATATATTTGGTGAAATTTGATATTTTATGTACAGTATATAATATATATTTGGTGAAATTTGATATTTTATGTACGGTACATAATATATATTTGGTGTACTTTCATATTTTATGTACAGTATATAGTATATATCTGGTGAAATTTGATATTTTTTGCACAGTATATAGCAGATATGTGGTGAAATTTGATATTATATGTACAGTATATAATATACTTTGGGTTAAATTTGATATTTTGTGTACAGTATATAATATATATTTGGTGAAATTTGATATTTTATGTACAGTATATAATATATATTTGGTGAAATTTGATATTTTATATACAGTATCTAATATATATTTGGTGTACTTTCATATTTTATGTACAGTATAAAATATATACTTGATGTACTTTCATATTTTATGTACAGCAAATAATACATATTTGTTGAAATTTGATATTTTATATACAGTATATAATATATATTTGGCGAAATTTGATATTAATTGTACAGTATATAATATATATTTGGTGAAATTTGATATTTTATGTACAGTATATAAAATATATTTGGTGAAATTTGATATTTTATGTACAGTATATAATATATATTTGGTGTACTTTCATATTTTATGTACGGTATAAAATATATACCTGATGTACTTTCAAGTTTTATGTGCAGTATATAATAAATATTTGGGGTGCTTACTTATTTTATGTACAGTATATAATACATATTTTGTGAAATTTGATATTTCATCTACTGTATATAAGATATAGTTGGTGAAATTTGATATTTTATCTACAGTATATGATATATAATTTGTGTACTTTCATATTTTACTTGCAGTTTATAACACATATTTGGTGTACTTTCATATTTTATGTACAGTATATAGTATATATTTGTTGACATTTCATATTTTATGTACGGTATATAATATATATTTGTTGAAATTTGATATTTTATTTAAAGCATATAATATATATTTGGTGAAATTTTATATTTTATGTACACTAGATACTATATATTTGGTGTACTTTCATATTTTATGTACAGTATATAGTATATATTTGGTGACATTTGATATTTTATGTACAATATATAAGATATGTTTGTTGAAATTTGATATTGTATGTACAGTATATAATATATATTTGGTGAAATTTGATATTTTATGTACAGTATATAATATATATTTGGTGAAATTTGATAATTTAGGTACAGTATAAAAGATATATTTGGTGAAATTTGATATTTTATGTACAGTATATAATATATATTTGGTGAAATTTGATATTTCTCCCACAGTATATAATATATATTTGATGAAATTTGAGATTTTATGTACGGTATATGATATATATTTGGTGTACTTTCATATTTTACTTATAGTATATAATATATATTTGGTGTACTTTGATATTTTATGCACAGTATATTATATATTGGTGTAGTTTCATACTTTATGTAGAGTATATAGTATATAATTGCTGAAATTTGATATTTTATATACAGTATATAATATGTATTTTGTGTAATCTGATATTATATGTAAAGTATATAATATATATTTGGTGAAATTTTATATTTTATATAAAGTATATAACATATATTTGGTGTAATTTCATATTTTATGTACAGTATATAGTATATATTTGGTGACATTTGATATTTTATGTACGGTATATAATATATATTTGGTGAAATTTGATATTTTATGTGCAGTATATAAAATATATTTGGTGAAATTTGATATTTTATGTACAGTATATAATATATATTTGGTGTACTTTCATATTTTATGTACAGTATAAAATATATACTTGATGTACTTTCAAGTTTTATGTGCAGTATATAATAAATATTTGGGGTTCCTTCATATTTTATGTACAGTATATAATATATATTTTGTGAAATTTGATATTTCATCTACTGTATATAAGATATCGTTGGTGAAATTTGATATTTTATGTACAGTATATGATATATAATTGGTGTACTTTCATATTTTACTTGCAGTATATAATACCTATTTGGTGTACTTTGATATTTTATGTACAGTGCATAATATATAGGTGTAGTTTCATATTTTATGTACAGTATATGGTATATAATTCCTGAAATTTGATATTATATGTACAGTATATGATATGTATTTGGTGTAATTTGATATTATATGTACAATATATAATATGTATTTGGTGAAATTTTATATTTTATGTACAGTATATAATATATATTTGGTGTACTTTCATATTTTATGTACAGTATATAGTATATATTAGGTGAAATTTGATTTTTTATTTACATTATATAACAGATATTTGGTGAAATGTGATATTATATGTACAGTATATTATGTTTTTGGTGAAATTTGATATTTTATGTACAGTATATAAGATATATTTGGTGAAATTTTATATTTTATAAACAGTATATATTGTATATTTTGTGTACTTTCATATTTTATGTACAGTGTATAGAATATATTTGGTGACATTTGATATTTTATGTACAGTATGTAATATAAATTTGTTGAAATTTGATATTTTATGTACAGTATGTAATATATATTTGGTGTACTTTCATATTTTAAGTACAGTATAAAATATATACTTGATGTAGTTTCATATTTTATGTACAGAAAATAATATATATTTGTTGAAATTTCTTATTTTATGTACAGTATATAATATATATTTGGTGAAATTTGATATTATAGGTACAGTATATAATATATATTTGGTGAAATTTGATATTTTTTGAACTATATATAATATATATTTGGTGAAATTTCATACTTTATGTACAGTATAAAACATATATTTGGTGAAATTTGATATTTTATGTACAGTATATAATATATATTTGGTGTACTTTCATATTTTATGTGCAGTATAAAATATATACTTGATGTACTTTCATATTTTATGTAAGAAAATAATACATATTTGTTGAAATTTGATATTTTATGTACAGTATATAATTTATATTTGGTGCAATTTTATGTTTTATGTACTCTATATCATATATATTTGGTGTACTTACCAGTTTTATGTACAGTATATAATATATATTTGGTGAAATTTGATATTTTATGTACAGTATATTATATATATTTGGTGAAATTTGATATTTTATATACAGTAAGTAATATATATTTGGTGTACTTTCATATTTTATGTACAGTATAAAATACATACTTGATGTAGTTTCATATTTTATGTACAGTAAATAATACATATTTTTTGAAATTTAATATTTTATGTACAGTATATAGTATATATTTGGTGACATTTGATATTTTATGTACAGTATGTAATATAAATTTGTTGAAATTTGATATTTTATGTACAGTATATAATATATCTTTGGTGTACTTTCATATTTTATGCAGAGTATAAAATATATACTTGATGTACTTTCAAGTTTTATGGACAGAATACAATATATATTTGGTGTACTTTCATATTTTATATACAGTATATAATATATATTTTGTGAATTTGGATATTTCATGTACTGTATGTTAGACATAATTGGTGAAATTTGATATTTTCTGTACGGTTGATGATATATAACTTGTGTACTTTCATCTTTTACTTGCAGTATATAATACATATTTGGTGTACTTTGATATTTTATGTACAGTATATAATATATATTTGGTGAAATTTGATATTTTACATACGGTATATAATATATATTTGGTGAAATTTGAGATTTTATGTACAGTATATGATATATATTTGGTGTACTTTCATATTTTACTTACAGTATATAATATATCTTTGGTGTACTTTGATATTTTATGTACAGCATATAATATATATTGGTGTATTTTCATATTTTATGTAGAGTATATAGTATATAATTGCTGAAATTTGATATTTTATGTACAGTATATAATATGTATTTTGTGTAATTTGATATTATATGTACAGTATATAATATATATTTGGTGAAATTTGATATTTTACACACAGTATATAATATATATTTGGTGAAATTTGAGATTTTATGTACGGTATATGATATATATTTGGTGTAATTTCATATTTTACTTACAGTATATAATATATATTTGGTGTACTTTGCTATTTTATGTACAGTATATAATATATATTGGTGTAGTTTCATATTTTATGTAGAGTATATAATACATATTTGGTGAAATTTGGTATTTTATATACAGTATGTAATATATATTTGGTGTACTTTCATATTATATGTACAGTATAAAATATATAATTCTACTTTCATATTTTATGTACAGTAATTAATACATATTTGTTGAAATTTGATATTTTATATACAGTATATAATATATATTTGGTGAAATTTCATATTATATTTACAGTATATAATATATATTTGGTGAAATTTCTTATTTTATGTACAGTATATAATATATATTTGGTGAAATTTGAGATTTTATGTACAGTATGTGATATACATTTGGTGTACTTTCATATTTTACTTACAGTATATAATATATACTTGGTGTACTTTGATATTTTATGTACAGTATATAATATATATTGGTGTAGTTTCATATTTTATGTAGAGTATATAGTATATAATTGCTGAAATTTGATATTTTATATACAGTATATAATATGTTTTTTGTGTAATCTGATATTATATGTAAAGTATATAATATATATTTGGTGAAATTTTATATTTTATATACAGTATATAACATATATTTGGTGTAATTTCATATTTTATGTACGGTTTATAGTATATATTTCGTGACATTTGATATTTTATGTACAGTATATAATATATATTTGTTGAAATTTGATATTTTATGTACAGTATATAATATATATTTGCTGAAATTTTATATTTTATGTACAGTGTATAATATATATTTGGTGTACTTTCATATTTTATGTACAGTATATAGTATATATTTGGTGACATTTCATATTTTATGAACAATAGGTAAGATATGTTTGTTGAAATTTGATATTTTATGTACAGTATATAATATATATTGGGTGAAGTTTGATATTATAGGTACAGTATATAATATATATTTGGTGAAATTTGATATTTTATGTACAGTATATAATATATATTTGGTGAAATTTGATATTTTATGTACGGTACATAATATATATTTGGTGTACTTTCATATTTTATGTACAGTATATAGTATATATCTGGTGAAATTTGATATTTTTTGCACAGTATATAGCAGATAGTTGGTGAAATTTGATATTATATGTACAGTATATAATATACTTTGGGTTAAATTTGATATTTTGTGTACAGTATATAATATATATTTGGTGAAATTTGATATTTTATATACAGTATCTAATATATATTTGGTGTACTTTCATATTTTATGTACAGTATAAAATATATACTTGATGTACTTTCATATTTTATGCACAGCAAATAATACATATTTGTTGAAATTTGATATTTTATATACAGTATATAATATATATTTGGCGAAATTTGATATTAATTGTACAGTATATAATATATATTTGGTGAAATTTGATATTTTATGTACAGTATATAAAATATATTTGGTGAAATTTGATATTTTATGTACAGTATATAATATATATTTGGTGTACTTTCATATTTTATGTACAGTATAAAATATATACCTGATGTACTTTCAAGTTTTATGTGCAGTATATAATAAATATTTGGGGTGCTTACTTATTTTATGTACAGTATATAATACATATTTTGTGAAATTTGATATTTCATCTACTGTATATAAGATATAGTTGGTGAAATTTGATATTTTATCTACAGTATATGATATATAATTGGTGTACTTTCATATTTTACTTGCAGTTTATAACACATATTTGGTGTACTTTCATATTTTATGTACAGTATATAGTATATATTTGTTGACATTTGATATTTTATGTACGGTATATAATATATATTTGTTGAAATTTGATATTTTATGTAAAGTAGTTAATATATATTTGGTGAAATTTTATATTTTATGTACACTAGATACTATATATTTGGTGTACTTTCATATTTTATGTACAGTATATAGTATATATTTGGTGACATTTGATATTTTATGTACAATATATAAGATATGTTTGTTGAAATTTGATATTTTATGTACAGTATATAATATATATTTGGTGAAATTTGATATTTTATGTACAGTATATAATATATATTTGGTGAAATTTGATAATTTAGGTACAGTATAAAAGATATATTTGTTGAAATTTGATATTTTATGTACAGTATATAATATATATTTGGTGAAATTTGATATTTCACCCACAGTATATAATATATATTTGATGAAATTTGAGATTTTATGTACGGTATATGATATATATTTGGTGTACTTTCATATTTTACTTATAGTATATAATATATATTTGGTGTACTTTGATATTTTATGCACAGTATATAATATATATTGGTGTAGTTTCATACTTTATGTAGAGTATATAGTATATAATTGCTGAAATTTGATATTTTATATACAGTATATAATATGTATTTTGTGTAATCTGATATTATATGTAAAGTATATAATATATATTTGGTGAAATTTTATATTTTATATAAAGTATATAACATATATTTGGTGTAATTTCATATTTTATGTACAGTATATAGTATATATTTGGTGACATTTGATATTTTATGTACAGTATATAATATATATTTGCTGAAATTTGATATTTTATTTACAGTAAATAATATATATTTGGTGAAATTTTATATTTTATGAACAGTGTATAATATATATTTGGTGTACTTTCATATTTTATGTACAGTATATAGTATATAGTTGGTGACATTAAATATTTTATGTACAGTAGATAATATATATTTGTTGAAATTTGACATTTTATATACAGTATATAATATATATTTGGTGAAATTTTATATTTTACTTACAGTATATAATATATATTTGGTGTATTTTCATATTTTATGTACAGTATAAAATATATATATGGTGACATTTGATATTTTATCAACAATATGTAAGATATGTTTGTTGAAATTTGATATTTTATGTACAGTATATAATATATATTTGGTGAAATTTGATATTATAGGTACAGTATATAATATATATTTGGTGAAATTTGATATTTTATGTACGGTATATAATATATATTTGGTGAAATTTGATATTTTATGTACAGTATATAATATATATTTGGTGAAATTTGACATTTTATGTACAGTATATATATATTTGGTGTACTTTCATATTTTATGTACAGTATATAGTATATATTTGGTGAAATTTGATATTTTTTGCACAGTATATAGCAGATATTTGGTGAAATTTGATATTATATGTACAGTATATAATATACTTTGGGTTAAATTTGATATTTTGTCTACATTATATAAAATATATTTGGTGAAATTTGATATTTTATGTACAGTATATAATATATACTTGGTGAAATTTCATATTTTATATACAGTATTTAATATATATTTGGTGTACTTTCATATTTTATGTAAAGTATACAATATATTCTTGATGTACTTTCATATTTTATGTACAGGAAATAATACATATTTGTTGTATTTTGATATTTTATATACAGTATATAATATATATTTGGCGAAATTTGATATTAATTGTACAGTATATAATATATATTTGGTGAAATTTGATATTTTATGTGCAGTATATAAAATATATTTGGTGAAATTTGATATTTTATGTACAGTATATAATATATATTTGGTGTACTTTCATATTTTATGTACAGTATAAAATATATACTTGATGTACTTTCAAGTTTTATGTGCAGTATATAATAAATATTTGGGGTTCCTTCATATTTTATGTACAGTATATAATATATATTTTGTGAAATTTGATATTTCATCTACTGTATATAAGATATCGTTGGTGAAATTTGATATTTTATGTACAGTATATGATATATAATTGGTGTACTTTCATATTTTACTTGTAGTATATAATACCTATTTGGTGTACTTTGATATTTTATGTACAGTGCATAATATATAGGTGTAGTTTCATATTTTATGTACAGTATATGGTATATAATTCCTGAAATTTGATATTATATGTACAGTATATGATATGTATTTGGTGTAATTTGATATTATATGTACAATATATAATATGTATTTGGTGAAATTTTATATTTTATGTACAGTATATAATATATATTTGGTGTACTTTCATATTTTATGTACAGTATATAGTATATATTAGGTGAAATTTGATTTTTTATGTACATTATATAACAGATATTTGGTGAAATGTGATATTATATGTACAGTATATTATGTTTTTGGTGAAATTTGGTATTTTATGTACAGTATATAAGATATATTTGGTGAAATTTTATATTTTATAAACAGTATATATTGTATATTTTGTGTACTTTCATATTTTATGTACAGTGTATAGAATATATTTGGTGACATTTGATATTTTATGTACAGTATGTAATATAAATTTGTTGAAATTTGGTATATTATGTACAGTATGTAATATATATTTGGTGTACTTTCATATTTTAAGTACAGTATAAAATATATACTTGATGTAGTTTCATATTTTATGTACAGAAAATAATATATATTTGTTGAAATTTCTTATTTTATGTACAGTATATAATATATATTTGGTGAAATTTGATATTATAGGTACAGTATATAATATATATTTGGTGAAATTTGATATTTTTTGAACTGTATATAATATATATTTGGTGAAATTTCATACTTTATGTACAGTATAAAACATATATTTGGTGAAATTTGATATTTTATGTACAGTATATAATATATATTTGGTGTACTTTCATATTTTATGTGCAGTATAAAATATATACTTCATGTACTTTCATATTTTATGTAAGAAAATAATACATATTTGTTGAAATTTGATATTTTATGTACAGTATATAATTTATATTTGGTGCAATTTTATGTTTTATGTACTCTATATCATATATATTTGGTGTACTTACCAGTTTTATGTACAGTATATAATATATATTTGGTGAAATTTGATATTTTATGTACAGTATATTATATATATTTGGTGAAATTTGATATTTTATATACAGTAAGTAATATATATTTGGTGTACTTTCATATTTTATGTACAGTATAAAATACATACTTGATGTAGTTTCATATTTTATGTACAGTAAATAATACATATTTTTTGAAATTTAATATTTTATGTACAGTATATAGTATATATTTGGTGACATTTGATATTTTATGTACAGTATGTAATATAAATTTGTTGAAATTTGATATTTTATGTACAGTATGTAATATATCTTTGGTGTACTTTCATATTTTATGTAGAGTATAAAATATATACTTGATGTACTTTCAAGTTTTATGGACAGAATACAATATATATTTGGTGTACTTTCATATTTTATATACAGTATATAATATATATTTTGTGAATTTGGATATTTCATGTACTGTATGTTAGACATAATTGGTGAAATTTGATATTTTCTGTACAGTAGATGATATATAACTTTTGTACTTTCATCTTTTACTTGCAGTATATAATACATATTTGGTGTACTTTGATATTTTATGTACAGTATATAATATATATTTGGTGAAATTTGATATTTTACATACGGTATATAATATATATTTGGTGAAATTTGAGATTTTATGTACAGTATATGATATATATTTGGTGTACTTTCATATTTTACTTACAGTATATAATATATCTTTGGTGTACTTTGATATTTTATGTACAGCATATAATATATATTGGTGTATTTTCATATTTTATGTAGAGTATATAGTATATAATTGCTGAAATTTGATATTTTATGTACAGTATATAATATGTATTTTGTGTAATTTGATATTATATGTACAGTATATAATATATATTTGGTGAAATTTGATATTTTACACACAGTATATAATATATATTTGGTGAAATTTGAGATTTTATGTACGGTATATGATATATATTTGGTGTAATTTCATATTTTACTTACAGTATATAATATATATTTGGTGTACTTTGCTATTTTATGTACAGTATATAATATATATTGGTGTAGTTTCATATTTTATGTAGAGTATATAATACATATTTGGTGAAATTTGGTATTTTATATACAGTATGTAATATATATTTGGTGTACTTTCATATTATATGTACAGTATAAAATATATAATTCTACTTTCATATTTTATGTACAGTAATTAATACATATTTGTTGAAATTTGATATTTTATATACAGTATATAATATATATTTGGTGAAATTTCATATTATATTTACAGTATATAATATATATTTGGTGAAATTTCTTATTTTATGTACAGTATATAATATATATTTGGTGAAATTTGAGATTTTATGTACAGTATGTGATATATATTTGGTGTAGTTTCATATTTTACTTACAGTATATAATATATACTTGGTGTACTTTGATATTTTATGTACAGTATATAATATATATTGGTGTAGTTTCATATTTTATGTAGAGTATATAGTATATAATTGCTGAAATTTGATATTTTATATACAGTATATAATATGTATTTTGTGTAATCTGATATTATATGTAAAGTATATAATATATATTTGGTGAAATTTTATATTTTATATACAGTATATAACATATATTTGGTGTAATTTCATATTTTATGTACGGTTTATATTATATATTTCGTGACATTTGATATTTTATGTACAGTATATAATATATATTTGTTGAAATTTGATATTTTATGTACAGTATATAATATATATTTGCTGAAATTTTATGTTTTATGTACAGTGTATAATATATATTTGGTGTACTTTCATATTTTATGTACAATTTATAGTATATATTTGGTGACATTTCATATTTTATGAACAATAGGTAAGATATGTTTGTTGAAATTTGATATTTTATGTACAGTATATAATATATATTGGGTGAAGTTTGATATTATAGGTACAGTATATAATATATATTTGGTGAAATTTGATATTTTATGTACAGTATATAATATATATTTGGTGAAATTTGATATTTTACATACGGTATATAATATATATTTGGTGAAATTTGAGATTTTATGTACAGTATATGATATATATTTGGTGTACTTTCATATTTTACTTACAGTATATAATATATCTTTGGTGTACTTTGATATTTTATGTACAGCATATAATATATATTGGTGTATTTTCATATTTTATGTAGAGTATATAGTATATAATTGCTGAAATTTGATATTTTATGTACAGTATATAATATGTATTTTGTGTAATTTGATATTATATGTACAGTATATAATATATATTTGGTGAAATTTGATATTTTACACACAGTATATAATATATATTTGGTGAAATTTGAGATTTTATGTACGGTATATGATATATATTTGGTGTAATTTCATATTTTACTTACAGTATATAATATATATTTGGTGTACTTTGCTATTTTATGTACAGTATATAATATATATTGGTGTAGTTTCATATTTTATGTAGAGTATATAATACATATTTGGTGAAATTTGGTATTTTATATACAGTATGTAATATATATTTGGTGTACTTTCATATTATATGTACAGTATAAAATATATAATTCTACTTTCATATTTTATGTACAGTAATTAATACATATTTGTTGAAATTTGATATTTTATATACAGTATATAATATATATTTGGTGAAATTTCATATTATATTTACAGTATATAATATATATTTGGTGAAATTTCTTATTTTATGTACAGTATATAATATATATTTGGTGAAATTTGAGATTTTATGTACAGTATGTGATATATATTTGGTGTAGTTTCATATTTTACTTACAGTATATAATATATACTTGGTGTACTTTGATATTTTATGTACAGTATATAATATATATTGGTGTAGTTTCATATTTCATGTAGAGTATATAGTATATAATTGCTGAAATTTGATATTTTATATACAGTATATAATATGTATTTTGTGTAATCTGATATTATATGTAAAGTATATAATATATATTTGGTGAAATTTTATATTTTATATACAGTATATAACATATATTTGGTGTAATTTCATATTTTATGTACGGTTTATAGTATATATTTCGTGACATTTGATATTTTATGTACAGTATATAGTATATATTTGGTGACATTTGATATTTTATGTACAATATATAAGATATGTTTGTTGAAATTTGATATTTTATGTACAGTATATAATATATATTTGGTGAAATTTGATATTTTATGTACAGTATATAATATATATTTGGTGAAATTTGATAATTTAGGTACAGTATAAAGGATATATTTGTTGAAATTTGATATTTTATGTACAGTATATAATATATATTTGGTGAAATTTGATATTTCACCCACAGTATATAATATATATTTGATGAAATTTGAGATTTTATGTACGGTATATGATATATATTTGGTGTACTTTCATATTTTACTTATAGTATATAATATATATTTGGTGTACTTTGATATTTTATGCACAGTATATAATATATATTGGTGTAGTTTCATACTTTATGTAGAGTATATAGTATATAATTGCTGAAATTTGATATTTTATATACAGTATATAATATGTATTTTGTGTAATCTGATATTATATGTAAAGTATATAATATATATTTGGTGAAATTTTATATTTTATATAAAGTATATAACATATATTTGGTGTAATTTCATATTTTATGTACAGTATATAGTATATATTTGGTGACATTTGATATTTTATGTACAGTATATAATATATATTTGCTGAAATTTGATATTTTATTTACAGTAAATAATATATATTTGGTGAAATTTTATATTTTATGAACAGTGTATAATATATATTTGGTGTACTTTCATATTTTATGTACAGTATATAGTATATAGTTGGTGACATTAAATATTTTATTTACAGTAGATAATATATATTTGTTGAAATTTGACATTTTATATACAGTATATAATATATATTTGGTGAAATTTTATATTTTACTTACAGTATATAATATATATTTGGTGTATTTTCATATTTTATGAACCGTATAAAATATATATATGGTGACATTTGATATTTTATCAACAATATGTAAGATATGTTTGTTGAAATTTGATATTTTATGTACAGTATATAATATATATTTGGTGAAATTTGATATTATAGGTACAGTATATAATATATATTTGGTGAAATTTGATATTTTATGTACGGTATATAATATATATTTGGTGAAATTTGATATTTTATGTACAGTATATAATATATATTTGGTGAAATTTGACATTTTATGTACAGTATATATATATTTGGTGTACTTTCATATTTTATGTACAGTATATAGTATATATTTGGTGAAATTTGATATTTTTTGCACAGTATATAGCAGATATTTGGTGAAATTTGATATTATATGTACAGTATATAATATACTTTGGGTTAAATTTGATATTTTGTCTACATTATATAATATATATTTGGTGAAATTTGATATTTTATGTACAGTATATAATATATACTTGGTGAAATTTGATATTTTATATACAGTATTTAATATATATTTGGTGTACTTTCATATTTTATGTAAAGTATAAAATATATTCTTGATGTACTTTCATATTTTATGTACAGGAAATAATACATATTTGTTGTATTTTGATATTTTATATACAGTATATAATATATATTTGGCGAAATTTGATATTAATTGTACAGTATATAATATATATTTGGTGAAATTTGATATTTTATGTGCAGTATATAAAATATATTTGGTGAAATTTGATATTTTATGTACAGTATATAATATATATTTGGTGTACTTTCATATTTTATGTACAGTATAAAATATATACTTGATGTACTTTCAAGTTTTATGTGCAGTATATAATAAATATTTGGGGTTCCTTCATATTTTATGTACAGTATATAATATATATTTTGTGAAATTTGATATTTCATCTACTGTATATAAGATATCGTTGGTGAAATTTGATATTTTATGTACAGTATATGATATATAATTGGTGTACTTTCATATTTTACTTGTAGTATATAATACCTATTTGGTGTACTTTGATATTTTATGTACAGTGCATAATATATAGGTGTAGTTTCATATTTTATGTACAGTATATGGTATATAATTCCTGAAATTTGATATTATATGTACAGTATATGATATGTATTTGGTGTAATTTGATATTATATGTACAATATATAATATGTATTTGGTGAAATTTGATATTTTATGTACAGTATATAATATATATTTGCTGAAATTTTATATTTTATGTACAGTGTATAATATATATTTGGTGTACTTTCATATTTTATGTACAATTTATAGTATATATTTGGTGACATTTCATATTTTATGAACAATAGGTAAGATATGTTTGTTGAAATTTGATATTTTATGTACAGTATATAATATATATTGGGTGAAGTTTGATATTATAGGTACAGTATATAATATATATTTGGTGAAATTTGATATTTTATGTACAGTATATAATATATATTTGGTGAAATTTGATATTTTACATACGGTATATAATATATATTTGGTGAAATTTGAGATTTTATGTACAGTATATGATATATATTTGGTGTACTTTCATATTTTACTTACAGTATATAATATATCTTTGGTGTACTTTGATATTTTATGTACAGCATATAATATATATTGGTGTATTTTCATATTTTATGTAGAGTATATAGTATATAATTGCTGAAATTTGATATTTTATGTACAGTATATAATATGTATTTTGTGTAATTTGATATTATATGTACAGTATATAATATATATTTGGTGAAATTTGATATTTTACACACAGTATATAATATATATTTGGTGAAATTTGAGATTTTATGTACGGTATATGATATATATTTGGTGTAATTTCATATTTTACTTACAGTATATAATATATATTTGGTGTACTTTGCTATTTTATGTACAGTATATAATATATATTGGTGTAGTTTCATATTTTATGTAGAGTATATAATACATATTTGGTGAAATTTGGTATTTTATATACAGTATGTAATATATATTTGGTGTACTTTCATATTATATGTACAGTATAAAATATATAATTCTACTTTCATATTTTATGTACAGTAATTAATACATATTTGTTGAAATTTGATATTTTATATACAGTATATAATATATATTTGGTGAAATTTCATATTATATTTACAGTATATAATATATATTTGGTGAAATTTCTTATTTTATGTACAGTATATAATATATATTTGGTGAAATTTGAGATTTTATGTACAGTATGTGATATATATTTGGTGTAGTTTCATATTTTACTTACAGTATATAATATATACTTGGTGTACTTTGATATTTTATGTACAGTATATAATATATATTGGTGTAGTTTCATATTTTATGTAGAGTATATAGTATATAATTGCTGAAATTTGATATTTTATATACAGTATATAATATGTATTTTGTGTAATCTGATATTATATGTAAAGTATATAATATATATTTGGTGAAATTTTATATTTTATATACAGTATATAACATATATTTGGTGTAATTTCATATTTTATGTACGGTTTATAGTATATATTTCGTGACATTTGATATTTTATGTACAGTATATAATATATATTTGTTGAAATTTGATATTTTATGTACAGTATATAATATATATTTGCTGAAATTTTATATTTTATGTACAGTGTATAATATATATTTGGTGTACTTTCATATTTTATGTACAATTTATAGTATATATTTGGTGACATTTCATATTTTATGAACAATAGGTAAGATATGTTTGTTGAAATTTGATATTTTATGTACAGTATATAATATATATTGGGTGAAGTTTGATATTATAGGTACAGTATATAATATATATTTGGTGAAATTTGATATTTTATGTACAGTATATAATATATATTTGGTGAAATTTGATATTTTATGTACGGTACATAATATATATTTGGTGTACTTTCATATTTTATGTACAGTATATAGTATATATCTGGTGAAATTTGATATTTTTTGCACAGTATATAGCAGATATGTGGTGAAATTTGATATTATATGTACAGTATATAATACACTTTGGGTTAAATTTGATATTTTGTGTACAGTATATAATATATATTTGGTGAAATTTGATATTTTATGTACAGTATATAATATATATTTGCTGAAATTTGATATTTTATATACAGTATCTAATATATATTTGGTGTACTTTCATATTTTATGTACAGTATAAAATATATACTTGATGTACTTTCATATTTTATGTACAGCAAATAATACATATTTGTTGAAATTTGATATTTTATATACAGTATATAATATATATTTGGCGAAATTTGATATTAATTGTACAGTATATAATATATATTTGGTGAAATTTGATATTTTATGTACAGTATATAAAATATATTTGGTGAAATTTGATATTTTATGTACAGTATATAATATATATTTGGTGTACTTTCATATTTTATGTACGGTATAAAATATATACCTGATGTACTTTCAAGTTTTATGTGCAGTATATAATAAATATTTGGGGTGCTTACTTATTTTATGTACAGTATATAATACATATTTTGTGAAATTTGATATTTCATCTACTGTATATAAGATATAGTTGGTGAAATTTGATATTTTATCTACAGTATATGATATATAATTTGTGTACTTTCATATTTTACTTGCAGTTTATAACACATATTTGGTGTACTTTCATATTTTATGTACAGTATATAGTATATATTTGTTGACATTTCATATTTTATGTACGGTATATAATATATATTTGTTGAAATTTGATATTTTATTTAAAGTATATAATATATATTTGGTGAAATTTTATATTTTATGTACACTAGATACTATATATTTGGTGTACTTTCATATTTTATGTACAGTATATAGTATATATTTGGTGACATTTGATATTTTATGTACAATATATAAGATATGTTTGTTGAAATTTGATATTGTATGTACAGTATATAATATATATTTGGTGAAATTTGATATTTTATGTACAGTATATAATATATATTTGGTGAAATTTGATAATTTAGGTACAGTATAAAAGATATATTTGGTGAAATTTGATATTTTATGTACAGTATATAATATATATTTGGTGAAATTTGATATTTCACCCACAGTATATAATATATATTTGATGAAATTTGAGATTTTATGTACGGTATATGATATATATTTGGTGTACTTTCATATTTTACTTATAGTATATAATATATATTTGGTGTACTTTGATATTTTATGCACAGTATATAATATATATTGGTGTAGTTTCATACTTTATGTAGAGTATATAGTATATAATTGCTGAAATTTGATATTTTATATACAGTATATAATATGTATTTTGTGTAATCTGATATTATATGTAAAGTATATAATATATATTTGGTGAAATTTTATATTTTATATAAAGTATATAACATATATTTGGTGTAATTTCATATTTTATGTACAGTATATAGTATATATTTGGTGACATTTGATATTTTATGTACGGTATATAATATATATTTGGTGAAATTTGATATTTTATGTGCAGTATATAAAATATATTTGGTGAAATTTGATATTTTATGTACAGTATATAATATATATTTGGTGTACTTTCATATTTTATGTACAGTATAAAATATATACTTGATGTACTTTCAAGTTTTATGTGCAGTATATAATAAATATTTGGGGTTCCTTCATATTTTATGTACAGTATATAATATATATTTTGTGAAATTTGATATTTCATCTACTGTATATAAGATATCGTTGGTGAAATTTGATATTTTATGTACAGTATATGATATATAATTGGTGTACTTTCATATTTTACTTGCAGTATATAATACCTATTTGGTGTACTTTGATATTTTATGTACAGTGCATAATATATAGGTGTAGTTTCATATTTTATGTACAGTATATGGTATATAATTCCTGAAATTTGATATTATATGTACAGTATATGATATGTATTTGGTGTAATTTGATATTATATGTACAATATATAATATGTATTTGGTGAAATTTTATATTTTATGTACAGTATATAATATATATTTGGTGTACTTTCATATTTTATGTACAGTATATAGTATATATTAGGTGAAATTTGATTTTTTATGTACATTATATAACAGATATTTGGTGAAATGTGATATTATATGTACAGTATATTATGTTTTTGGTGAAATTTAATATTTTATGTACAGTATATAAGATATATTTGGTGAAATTTTATATTTTATAAACAGTATATATTGTATATTTTGTGTACTTTCATATTTTATGTACAGTGTATAGAATATATTTGGTGACATTTGATATTTTATGTACAGTATGTAATATAAATTTGTTGAAATTTGATATTTTATGTACAGTATGTAATATATATTTGGTGTACTTTCATATTTTAAGTACAGTATAAAATATATACTTGATGTAGTTTCATATTTTATGTACAGAAAATAATATATATTTGTTGAAATTTCTTATTTTATGTACAGTATATAATATATATTTGGTGAAATTTGATATTATAGGTACAGTATATAATATATATTTGGTGAAATTTGATATTTTTTGAACTATATATAATATATATTTGGTGAAATTTCATACTTTATGTACAGTATAAAACATATATTTGGTGAAATTTGATATTTTATGTACAGTATATAATATATATTTGGTGTACTTTCATATTTTATGTGCAGTATAAAATATATACTTGATGTACTTTCATATTTTATGTAAGAAAATAATACATATTTGTTGAAATTTGATATTTTATGTACAGTATATAATTTATATTTGGTGCAATTTTATGTTTTATGTACTCTATATCATATATATTTGGTGTACTTACCAGTTTTATGTACAGTATATAATATATATTTGGTGAAATTTGATATTTTATGTACAGTATATTATATATATTTGGTGAAATTTGATATTTTATATACAGTAAGTAATATATATTTGGTGTACTTTCATATTTTATGTAGAGTATAAAATACATACTTGATGTAGTTTCATATTTTATGTACAGTAAATAATACATATTTTTTGAAATTTAATATTTTATGTACAGTATATAGTATATATTTGGTGACATTTGATATTTTATGTACAGTATGTAATATAAATTTGTTGAAATTTGATATTTTATGTACAGTATGTAATATATCTTTGGTGTACTTTCATATTTTATGTAGAGTATAAAATATATACTTGATGTACTTTCAAGATTTATGGACAGAATACAATATATATTTGGTGTACTTTCATATTTTATATACAGTATATAATATATATTTTGTGAATTTGGATATTTCGTGTACGGTATGTTAGATATAATTGGTGAAATTTGATATTTTCTGTACAGTAGATGATATATAACTTGTGTACTTTCATCTTTTACTTGCAGTATATAATACATATTTGGTGTACTTTGATATTTTATGTACAGTATATAATATATATTTGGTGAAATTTGATATTTTACATACGGTATATAATATATATTTGGTGAAATTTGAGATTTTATGTACAGTATATGATATATATTTGGTGTACTTTCATATTTTACTTACAGTATATAATATATCTTTGGTGTACTTTGATATTTTATGTACAGCATATAATATATATTGGTGTATTTTCATATTTTATGTAGAGTATATAGTATATAATTGCTGAAATTTGATATTTTATGTACAGTATATAATATGTATTTTGTGTAATTTGATATTATATGTACAGTATATAATATATATTTGGTGAAATTTGATATTTTACACACAGTATATAATATATATTTGGTGAAATTTGAGATTTTATGTACGGTATATGATATATATTTGGTGTAATTTCATATTTTACTTACAGTATATAATATATATTTGGTGTACTTTGCTATTTTATGTACAGTATATAATATATATTGGTGTAGTTTCATATTTTATGTAGAGTATATAATACATATTTGGTGAAATTTGGTATTTTATATACAGTATGTAATATATATTTGGTGTACTTTCATATTATATGTACAGTATAAAATATATAATTCTACTTTCATATTTTATGTACAGTAATTAATACATATTTGTTGAAATTTGATATTTTATATACAGTATATAATATATATTTGGTGAAATTTCATATTATATTTACAGTATATAATATATATTTGGTGAAATTTCTTATTTTATGTACAGTATATAATATATATTTGGTGAAATTTGAGATTTTATGTACAGTATGTGATATATATTTGGTGTACTTTCATATTTTACTTACAGTATATAATATATACTTGGTGTACTTTGATATTTTATGTACAGTATATAATATATATTGGTGTAGTTTCATATTTTATGTAGAGTATATAGTATATAATTGCTGAAATTTGATATTTTATATACAGTATATAATATGTATTTTGTGTAATCTGATATTATATGTAAAGTATATAATATATATTTGGTGAAATTTTATATTTTATATACAGTATATAACATATATTTGGTGTAATTTCATATTTTATGTACGGTTTATAGTATATATTTCGTGACATTTGATATTTTATGTACAGTATATAATATATATTTGTTGAAATTTGATATTTTATGTACAGTATATAATATATATTTGCTGAAATTTTATATTTTATGTACAGTGTATAATATATATTTGGTGTACTTTCATATTTTATGTACAGTATATAGTATATATTTGGTGACATTTCATATTTTATGAACAATAGGTAAGATATGTTTGTTGAAATTTGATATTTTATGTACAGTATATAATATATATTGGGTGAAGTTTGATATTATAGGTACAGTATATAATATATATTTGGTGAAATTTGATATTTTATGTACAGTATATAATATATATTTGGTGAAATTTGATATTTTATGTACGGTACATAATATATATTTGGTGTACTTTCATATTTTATGTACAGTATATAGTATATATCTGGTGAAATTTGATATTTTTTGCACAGTATATAGCAGATATTTGGTGAAATTTGATATTATATGTACAGTATATAATATACTTTGGGTTAAATTTGATATTTTGTGTACAGTATATAATATATATTTGGTGAAATTTGATATTTTATATACAGTATCTAATATATATTTGGTGTACTTTCATATTTTATGTACAGTATAAAATATATACTTGATGTACTTTCATATTTTATGCACAGCAAATAATACATATTTGGTGAAATTTGATATTTTATATACAGTATATAATATATATTTGCCGAAATTTGATATTAATTGTACAGTATATAATATATATTTGGTGAAATTTGATATTTTATGTACAGTATATAAAATATATTTGGTGAAATTTGATATTTTATGTACAGTATATAATATATATTTGGTGTACTTTCATATTTTATGTACAGTATAAAATATATACCTGATGTACTTTCAAGTTTTATGTGCAGTATATAATAAATATTTGGGGTGCTTACTTATTTTATGTACAGTATATAATACATATTTTGTGAAATTTGATATTTCATCTACTGTATATAAGATATAGTTGGTGAAATTTGATATTTTATCTACAGTATATGATATATAATTGGTGTACTTTCATATTTTACTTGCAGTTTATAACACATATTTGGTGTACTTTCATATTTTATGTACAGTATATAGTATATATTTGTTGACATTTGATATTTTATGTACGGTATATAATATATATTTGTTGAAATTTGATATTTTATGTAAAGTATATAATATATATTTGGTGAAATTTTATATTTTATGTACACTAGATACTATATATTTGGTGTACTTTCATATTTTATGTACAGTACATAGTATATATTTGGTGACATTTGATATTTTATGTACAATATATAAGATATGTTTGTTGAAATTTGATATTTTATGTACAGTATATAATATATATTTGGTGAAATTTGATATTTTATGTACAGTATATAATATATATTTGGTGAAATTTGATAATTTAGGTACAGTATAAAAGATATATTTGTTGAAATTTGATATTTTATGTACAGTATATAATATATATTTGGTGAAATTTGATATTTCACCCACAGTATATAATATATATTTGATGAAATTTGAGATTTTATGTACGGTATATGATATATATTTGGTGTACTTTCATATTTTACTTATAGTATATAATATATATTTGGTGTACTTTGATATTTTATGCACAGTATATAATATATATTGGTGTAGTTTCATACTTTATGTAGAGTATATAGTATATAATTGCTGAAATTTGATATTTTATATACAGTATATAATATGTATTTTGTGTAATCTGATATTATATGTAAAGTATATAATATATATTTGGTGAAATTTTATATTTTATATAAAGTATATAACATATATTTGGTGTAATTTCATATTTTATGTACAGTATATAGTATATATTTGGTGACATTTGATATTTTATGTACAGTATATAATATATATTTGCTGAAATTTGATATTTTATTTACAGTAAATAATATATATTTGGTGAAATTTTATATTTTATGAACAGTGTATAATATATATTTGGTGTACTTTCATATTTTATGTACAGTATATAGTATATAGTTGGTGACATTAAATATTTTATGTACAGTAGATAATATATATTTGTTGAAATTTGACATTTTATATACAGTATATAATATATATTTGGTGAAATTTTATATTTTACTAACAGTATATAATATATATTTGGTGTATTTTCATATTTTATGTACAGTATAAAATATATATATGGTGACATTTGATATTTTATCAACAATATGTAAGATATGTTTGTTGAAATTTGATATTTTATGTACAGTATATAATATATATTTGGTGAAATTTGATATTATAGGTACAGTATATAATATATATTTGGTGAAATTTGATATTTTATGTACGGTATATAATATATATTTGGTGAAATTTGATATTTTATGTACAGTATATAATATATATTTGGTGAAATTTGACATTTTATGTACAGTATATATATATTTGGTGTACTTTCATATTTTATGTACAGTATATAGTATATATTTGGTGAAATTTGATATTTTTTGCACAGTATATAGCAGATATTTGGTGAAATTTGATATTATATGTACAGTATATAATATACTTTGGGTTAAATTTGATATTTTGTCTACATTATATAATATATATTTGGTGAAATTTGATATTTTATGTACAGTATATAATATATACTTGGTGAAATTTGATATTTTATATACAGTATTTAATATATATTTGGTGTACTTTCATATTTTATGTACAGTATAAAATATATTCTTGATGTACTTTCATATTTTATGTACAGGAAATAATACATATTTGTTGTATTTTGATATTTTATATACAGTATATAATATATATTTGGCGAAATTTGATATTAATTGTACAGTATATAATATATATTTGGTGAAATTTGATATTTTATGTGCAGTATATAAAATATATTTGGTGAAATTTGATATTTTATGTACAGTATATAATATATATTTGGTGTACTTTCATATTTTATGTACAGTATAAAATATATACTTGATGTACTTTCAAGTTTTATGTGCAGTATATAATAAATATTTGGGGTTCCTTCATATTTTATGTACAGTATATAATATATATTTTGTGAAATTTGATATTTCATCTACTGTATATAAGATATCGTTGGTGAAATTTGATATTTTATGTACAGTATATGATATATAATTGGTGTACTTTCATATTTTACTTGCAGTATATAATACCTATTTGGTGTACTTTGATATTTTATGTACAGTGCATAATATATAGGTGTAGTTTCATATTTTATGTACAGTATATGGTATATAATTCCTGAAATTTGATATTATATGTACAGTATATGATATGTATTTGGTGTAATTTGATATTATATGTACAATATATAATATGTATTTGGTGAAATTTTATATTTTATGTACAGTATATAATATATATTTGGTGTACTTTCATATTTTATGTACAGTATATTGTATATATTAGGTGAAATTTGATTTTTTATGTACATTATATAACAGATATTTGGTGAAATGTGATATTATATGTACAGTATATTATGTTTTTGGTGAAATTTGATATTTTATGTACAGTATATAAGATATATTTGGTGAAATTTTATATTTTATAAACAGTATATATTGTATATTTTGTGTACTTTCATATTTTATGTACAGTGTATAGAATATATTTGGTGACATTTGATATTTTATGTACAGTATGTAATATAAATTTGTTGAAATTTGGTATTTTATGTACAGTATGTAATATATATTTGGTGTACTTTCATATTTTAAGTACAGTATAAAATATATACTTGATGTAGTTTCATATTTTATGTACAGAAAATAATATATATTTGTTGAAATTTGTTATTTTATGTACAGTATATAATATATATTTGGTGAAATTTGATATTATAGGTACAGTATATAATATATATTTGGTGAAATTTGATATTTTTTGAACTGTATATAATATATATTTGGTGAAATTTCATACTTTATGTACAGTATAAAACATATATTTGGTGAAATTTGATATTTTATGTACAGTATATAATATATATTTGGTGTACTTTCATATTTTATGTGCAGTATAAAATATATACTTCATGTACTTTCATATTTTATGTAAGAAAATAATACATATTTGTTGAAATTTGATATTTTATGTACAGTATATAATTTATATTTGGTGCAATTTTATGTTTTATGTACTCTATATCATATATATTTGGTGTACTTACCAGTTTTATGTACAGTATATAATATATATTTGGTGAAATTTGATATTTTATGTACAGTATATTATATATATTTGGTGAAATTTGATATTTTATATACAGTAAGTAATATATATTTGGTGTACTTTCATATTTTATGTACAGTATAAAATACATACTTGATGTAGTTTCATATTTTATGTACAGTAAATAATACATATTTTTTGAAATTTAATATTTTATGTACAGTATATAGTATATATTTGGTGACATTTGATATTTTATGTACAGTATGTAATATAAATTTGTTGAAATTTGATATTTTATGTACAGTATGTAATATATCTTTGGTGTACTTTCATATTTTATGTAGAGTATAAAATATATACTTGATGTACTTTCAAGTTTTATGGACAGAATACAATATATATTTGGTGTACTTTCATATTTTATATACAGTATATAATATATATTTTGTGAATTTGGATATTTCATGTACTGTATGTTAGACATAATTGGTGAAATTTGATATTCTCTGTACAGTAGATGATATATAACTTGTGTACTTTCATCTTTTACTTGCAGTATATAATACATATTTGGTGTACTTTGATATTTTATGTACAGTATATAATATATATTTGGTGAAATTTGATATTTTACATACGGTATATAATATATATTTGGTGAAATTTGAGATTTTATGTACAGTATATGATATATATTTGGTGTACTTTCATATTTTACTTACAGTATATAATATATCTTTGGTGTACTTTGATATTTTATGTACAGCATATAATATATATTGGTGTATTTTCATATTTTATGTAGAGTATATAGTATATAATTGCTGAAATTTGATATTTTATGTACAGTATATAATATGTATTTTGTGTAATTTGATATTATATGTACAGTATATAATATATATTTGGTGAAATTTGATATTTTACACACAGTATATAATATATATTTGGTGAAATTTGAGATTTTATGTACGGTATATGATATATATTTGGTGTAATTTCATATTTTACTTACAGTATATAATATATATTTGGTGTACTTTGCTATTTTATGTACAGTATATAATATATATTGGTGTAGTTTCATATTTTATGTAGAGTATATAATACATATTTGGTGAAATTTGGTATTTTATATACAGTATGTAATATATATTTGGTGTAGTTTCATATTATATGTACAGTATAAAATATATAATTCTACTTTCATATTTTATGTACAGTAATTAATACATATTTGTTGAAATTTGATATTTTATATACAGTATATAATATATATTTGGTGAAATTTCATATTATATTTACAGTATATAATATATATTTGGTGAAATTTCTTATTTTATGTACAGTATATAATATATATTTGGTGAAATTTGAGATTTTATGTACAGTATGTGATATATATTTGGTGTACTTTCATATTTTACTTACAGTATATAATATATACTTGGTGTACTTTGATATTTTATGTACAGTATATAATATATATTGGTGTAGTTTCATATTTTATATAGAGTATATAGTATATAATTGCTGAAATTTGATATTTTATATACAGTATATAATATGTATTTTGTGTAATCTGATATTATATGTAAAGTATATAATATATATTTGGTGAAATTTTATATTTTATATACAGTATATAACATATATTTGGTGTAATTTCATATTTTATGTACGGTTTATAGTATATATTTCGTGACATTTGATATTTTATGTACAGTATATAATATATATTTGTTGAAATTTGATATTTTATGTACAGTATATAATATATATTTGCTGAAATTTTATATTTTATGTACAGTGTATAATATATATTTGGTGTACTTTCATATTTTATGTACAGTATATAGTATATATTTGGTGACATTTCATATTTTATGAACAATAGGTAAGATATGTTTGTTGAAATTTGATATTTTATGTACAGTATATAATATATATTGGGTGAAGTTTGATATTATAGGTACAGTATATAATATATATTTGGTGAAATTTGATATTTTATGTACAGTATATAATATATATTTGGTGAAATTTGATATTTTATGTACGGTACATAATATATATTTGGTGTACTTTCATATTTTATGTACAGTATATAGTATATATCTGGTGAAATTTGATATTTTTTGCACAGTATATAGCAGATATTTGGTGAAATTTGATATTATATGTACAGTATATAATATACTTTGGGTTAAATTTGATATTTTGTGTACAGTATATAATATATATTTGGTGAAATTTGATATTTTATATACAGTATATAATATATATTTGGTGAAATTTGATATTTTATATACAGTATCTAATATATATTTGGTGTACTTTCATATTTTATGTACAGTATAAAATATATACTTGATGTACTTTCATATTTTATGCACAGCAAATAATACATATTTGTTGAATTTTGATATTTTATATACAGTATATAATATATATTTGGCGAAATTTGATATTAATTGTACAGTATATAATATATATTTGGTGGAATTTGATATTTTATGTACAGTATATAAAATATATTTGGTGAAATTTGATATTTTATGTACAGTATATAGTATATATTTGTTGACATTTCATATTTTATGTACGGTATATAATATATATTTGTTGAAATTTGATATTTTATGTAAAGTATATAATATATATTTGGTGAAATTTTATATTTTATGTACACTAGATACTATATATTTGGTGTACTTTCATATTTTATGTACAGTATATAGTATATATTTGGTGACATTTGATATTTTATGTACAATATATAAGATATGTTTGTTGAAATTTGATATTTTATGTACAGTATATAATATATATTTGGTGAAATTTGATATTTTATGTACAGTATATAATATATATTTGGTGAAATTTGATAATTTAGGTACAGTATAAAAGATATATTTGGTGAAATTTGATATTTTATGTACAGTATATAATATATATTTGGTGAAATTTGATATTTCACCCACAGTATATAATATATATTTGATGAAATTGGAGATTTTATGTACGGTATATGATATATATTTGGTGTACTTTCATATTTTACTTATAGTATATAATATATATTTGGTGTACTTTGATATTTTATGCACAGTATATAATATATATTGGTGTAGTTTCATACTTTATGTAGAGTATATAGTATATAATTGCTGAAATTTGATATTTTATATACAGTATATAATATGTATTTTGTGTAATCTGATATTATATGTAAAGTATATAATATATATTTGGTGAAATTTTATATTTTATATAAAGTATATAACATATATTTGGTGTAATTTCATATTTTATGTACAGTATATAGTATATATTTGGTGACATTTGATATTTTATGTACAGTATATAATATATATTTGCTGAAATTTGATATTTTATGTACAGTAAATAATATATATTTGGTGAAATTTTATATTTTATGTACAGTGTATAATATATATTTGGTGTACTTTCATATTTTATGTACAGTATATAGTATATAGTTGGTGACATTAAATATTTTATGTACAGTAGGTAATATATATTTGTTGAAATTTGACATTTTATATACAGTATATAATATATATTTGCTGAAATTTTATATTTTACTTACAGTATATAATATATATTTGGTGTATTTTCATATTTTATGTACAGTCTATAATATATATATGGTGACATTTGATATTTTATCAACAATATGTAAGATATGTTTGTTGAAATTTGATATTTTATGTACAGTATATAATATATATTTGGTGAAATTTGATATTATAGGTACAGTATATAATATATATTTGGTGAAATTTGATATTTTATGTACGGTATATAATATATATTTGGTGAAATTTGATATTTTATGTACGGTATATAATATATATTTGGTGAAATTTGACATTTTATGTACAGTATATATATATTTGGTGTACTTTCATATTTTATGTACAGTATATAGTATATATTTGGTGAAATTTGATATTTTTTGCACAGTATATAGCAGATATTTGGTGAAATTTGATATTATATGTACAGTATATAATATACTTTGGGTTAAATTTGATATTTTGTCTACATTATATAATATATATTTGGTGAAATTTGATATTTTATGTACAGTATATAATATATACTTGGTGAAATTTGATATTTTATATACAGTATTTAATATATATTTGGTGTACTTTCATATTTTATGTACAGTATAAAATATATTCTTGATGTACTTTCATATTTTATGTACAGCAAATAATACATATTTGTTGTATTTTGATATTTTATATACAGTATATAATATATATTTGGCGAAATTTGATATTAATTGTACAGTATATAATATATATTTGGTGAAATTTGATATTTTATGTACAGTATGTAAAATATATTTGGTGAAATTTGATATTTTATGTACAGTATATAATATATATTTGGTGTACTTTCATATTTTATGTACAGTATAAAATATATACTTGATGTACTTTCAAGTTTTATGTGCAGTATATAATAAATATTTGGGGTTCCTTCATATTTTATGTACAGTATATAATATATATTTTGTGAAATTTGATATTTCATCTACTGTATATAAGATATCGTTGGTGAAATTTGATATTTTATGTACAGTATATGATATATAATTGGTGTACTTTCATATTTTACTTGCAGTATATAAAACCTATTTGGTGTACTTTGATATTTTATGTACAGTGCATAATATATAGGTGTAGTTTCATATTTTATGTACAGTATATGGTATATAATTCCTGAAATTTGATATTATATGTACAGTATATCATATGTATTTGGTGTAATTTGATATTATATGTACAATATATAATATGTATTTGGTGAAATTTTATATTTTATGTACAGTATATAATATATGTTTGGTGTACTTTCATATTTTATGTACAGTATATTGTATATATTAGGTGAAATTTGATTTTTTATGTACATTATATAACAGATATTTGGTGAAATGTGATATTATATGTACAGTATATTATGTTTTTGGTGAAATTTGATATTTTATGTACAGTATATAAGATATATTTGGTGAAATTTTATATTTTATAAACAGTATATATTGTATATTTTGTGTACTTTCATATTTTATGTACAGTGTATAGAATATATTTGGTGACATTTGATATTTTATGTACAGTATGTAATATAAATTTGTTGAAATTTGATATTTTATGTACAGTATGTAATATATATTTGGTGTACTTTCATATTTTAAGTACAGTATAAAATATATACTTGATGTAGTTTCATATTTTATGTACAGAAAATAATATATATTTGTTGAAATTTCTTATTTTATGTACAGTATATAATATATATTTGGTGAAATTTGATATTACAGGTACAGTATATAATATATATTTGGTGAAATTTGATATTTTTTGAACTGTATATAATATATATTTGGTGTAATTTCATACTTTATGTACAGTATAAAACATATATTTGGTGAAATTTGATATTTTATGTACAGTATATAATATATATTTGGTGTACTTTCATATTTTATGTGCAGTATAAAATATATACTTGATGTACTTTCATATTTTATGTAAGAAAATAATACATATTTGTTGAAATTTGATATTTTATGTACAGTATATAATTTATATTTGGTGCAATTTTATATTTTATGTACTCTATATCATATATATTTGGTGTACTTACCAGTTTTATGTACAGTATATAATATATATTTGGTGAAATTTGATATTATAGGTACACTATATAATATATATTTGGTGAAATTTGATATTTTACTTACAGTATATAACATATATTTGCTGTATTTTCATATTTTATGTACAGTATATAATATATATTTGGTGACATTTGATATTTTATGAACAATATGTAAGATATGTTTGTTGAAATTTGAAATTTTGTGTACAGTATATAATATATATTTGGTGAAATTTGATGTTATAAGTACAGTATATAATATATATTTGGTGAAATTTGATATTTAATGTACAGTATATAATATATATTTGGTGAAATTTGATATTTTATGTACAGTATATAAGATATATTTGGTGAAATTTGATATTTTATATACTATATATATATTTGGTGTACTTTCCTATTTTATGTACATATATAGTATATATTTGGTGAAATTCGATATTTTTTGCACAGTACATAGTAGATATTTGGTGAAATTTGATATTATATGTACAGTATATAGTATACTTTGGGTTAAATTTGATATTTTGTGTACAGTATATAATATATATTTGGTGAAATTTGATATTTTATGTACAGTATATAATATATATTTTGTGAAATTTGATATTTTATATACAGTATGTAATATATATTTGGTGTACTTTCATATTTTATGTACAGTATAAAATATATACCTGATGTACTTTCAAGTTTTATGTGCAGTATATAATAAATATTTGGGGTGCTTACTTATTTTATGTACAGTATATAATACATATTTTGTGAAATTTGATATTTCATCTACTGTATATAAGATATAGTTGGTGAAATTTGATATTTTATCTACAGTATATGATATATAATTGGTGTACTTTCATATTTTACTTGCAGTTTATAACACATATTTGGTGTACTTTCATATTTTATGTACAGTATATAGTATATATTTGTTGACATTTGATATTTTATGTACGGTATATAATATATATTTGTTGAAATTTGATATTTTATGTAAAGTATATAATATATATTTGGTGAAATTTTATATTTTATGTACACTAGATACTATATATTTGGTGTACTTTCATATTTTGTGTACAGTACATAGTATATATTTGGTGACATTTGATATTTTATGTACAATATATAAGATATGTTTGTTGAAATTTGATATTTTATGTACAATATATAATATATATTTGGTGAAATTTGATATTTTATGTACAGTATATAATATATATTTGGTGAAATTTGATAATTTAGGTACAGTATAAAAGATATATTTGGTGAATTTTGATATTTTATGTACAGTATATAATATATATTTGGTGAAATTTGATATTTCACCCACAGTATATAATATATATTTGATGAAATTTGAGATTTTATGTACGGTATATGATATATATTTGGTGTACTTTCATATTTTACTTATAGTATATAATATATATTTGGTGTACTTTGATATTTTATGCACAGTATGTAATATATATTGGTGTAGTTTCATACTTTATGTAGAGTATATAGTATATAATTGCTGAAATTTGATATTTTATATACAGTATATAATATGTATTTTCTGTAATCTGATATTATATGTAAAGTATATAATATATATTTGGTGAAATTTTATATTTTATATAAAGTATATAACATATATTTGGTGTAATTTCATATTTTATGTACAGTATATGGTATATATTTGGTGACATTTGATATTTTATGTACAGTATATAATATATATTTGCTGAAATTTGATATTTTATTTACAGTAAATAATATATATTTGGTGAAATTTTATATTTTATGTACAGTGTATAATATGTATTTGGTGTACTTTCATATTTTATGTACAGTATATAGTATATAGTTGGTGACATTAGATATTTTATGTACAGTAGATAATATATATTTGTTGAAATTTGACATTTTATATACAGTATATAATATATATTTGGTGAAATTTTATATTTTACTTACAGTATATAATACATATTTGGTGTATTTTCATATTTTTTGTACAGTATATAATATATATATGGTGACATTTGATATTTTATCAACAATATGTAAGATATGTTTGTTGAAATTTGATATTTTATGTACAGTATATAATATATATTTGGTGAAATTTGATATTATAGGTACAGTATATAATATATATTTGGTGAAATTTGATATTTTATGTACGGTATATAATATATATTTGGTGAAATTTGATATTTTATGTACAGTATATAATATATATTTGGTGAAATTTGACATTTTATGTACAGTATATATATATTTGGTGTACTTTCATATTTTATGTACAGTATATAGTATATATTTGGTGAAATTTGATATTTTTTGCACAGTATATAGCAGATATTTGGTGAAATTTGATATTATATGTACAGTATATAATATACTTTGGGTTAAATTTGATATTTTGTCTACATTATATAATATATATTTGGTGAAATTTGATATTTTATGTACAGTATATAATATATACTTGGTGAAATTTGATATTTTATATACAGTATTTAATATATATTTGGTGTACTTTCATATTTTATGTACAGTATAAAATATATACTTGATGTACTTTCATATTTTATGTACAGCAAATAATACATATATGTTGTATTTTGATATTTTATATACAGTATATAATATATATTTGGCGAAATTTGATATTAATTGTACAGTATATAATATATATTTGGTGAAATTTGATATTTTATGTACAGTATGTAAAATATATATGGTGAAATTTGATATTTTATGTACAGTATATAATATATATTTGGTGTACTTTCATATTTTATGTACAGTATAAAATATATACTTGATGTACTTTCAAGTTTTATGTGCAGTATATAATAAATATTTGGGGTTCCTTCATATTTTATGTACAGTATATAATATATATTTTGTGAAATTTGATATTTCATCTACTGTATATAAGATATCGTTGGTGAAATTTGGTATTTTATGTACAGTATATGATATATAATTGGTGTACTTTCATATTTTACTTGCAGTATATAATACCTATTTGGTGTACTTTGATATTTTATGTACAGTGCATAATATATAGGTGTAGTTTCATATTTTATGTACAGTATATGGTATATAATTCCTGAAATTTGATATTATATGTACAGTATATGATATGTATTTGGTGTAATTTGATATTATATGTACAATATATAATATGTATTTGGTGAAATTTTATATTTTATGTACAGTATATAATATATATTTGGTGTACTTTCATATTTTATGTACAGTATATAGTATATATTAGGTGAAGTTTGATTTTTTATGTACATTATATAACAGATATTTGGTGAAATGTGATATTATATGTACAGTATATTATGTTTTTGGTGAAATTTGATATTTTATGTACAGTATATAAGATATATTTGGTTAAATTTTATATTTTATAAACAGTATATATTGTATATTTTGTGTACTTTCATATTTTATGTACAGTGTATAGAATATATTTGGTGACATTTGATATTTTATGTACAGTATGTAATATAAATTTGTTGAAATTTGATATTTTATGTACAGTATGTAATATATATTTGGTGTACTTTCATATTTTATGTACAGTATAAAATATATACTTGATGTAGTTTCATATTTTATGTACAGAAAATAATATATATTTGTTGAAATTTCTTATTTTATGTACAGTATATAATATATATTTGGTGAAATTTGATATTATAGGTACAGTATATAATATATATTTGGTGAAATTTGATATTTTTTGAACTGTATATAATATATATTTGGTGAAATTTCATACTTTATGTACAGTATAAAACATATATTTGGTGAAATTTGATATTTTATGTACAGTATATAATATATATTTGGTGTACTTTCATATTTTATGTGCAGTATAAAATATATACTTGATGTACTTTCATATTTTATGTAAGAAAATAATACATATTTGTTGAAATTTGATATTTTATGTACAGTATATAATTTATATTTGGTGCAATTTTATGTTTTATGTACTCTATATCATATATATTTGGTGTACTTACCGGTTTTATGTACAGTATATAATATATATTTGGTGAAATTTGATATTTTATGTACAGTATATTATATATATTTGGTGAAATTTGATATTTTATATACAGTAAGTAATATATATTTGGTGTACTTTCATATTTTATGTACAGTATAAAATACATACTTGATGTAGTTTCATATTTTATGTACAGTAAATAATACATATTTTTTGAAATTTAATATTTTATGTACAGTATATAGTATATATTTGGTGACATTTGATATTTTATGTACAGTATGTAATATAAATTTGTTGAAATTTGATATTTTATGTACAGTATGTAATATATCTTTGGTGTACTTTCATATTTTATGTAGAGTATAAAATATATACTTGATGTACTTTCAAGTTTTATGGACAGAATACAATATATATTTGGTGTACTTTCATATTTTATATACAGTATATAATATATATTTTGTGAATTTGGATATTTCATGTACTGTATGTTAGACATAATTGGTGAAATTTGATATTTTCTGTACAGTAGATGATATATAACTTGTGTACTTTCATCTTTTACTTGCAGTATATAATACATATTTGGTGTACTTTGATATTTTATGTACAGTATATAATATATATTTGGTGAAATTTGATATTTTACATACGGTATATAATATATATTTGGTGAAATTTGAGATTTTATGTACAGTATATGATATATATTTGGTGTACTTTCATATTTTACTTACAGTATATAATATATCTTTGGTGTACTTTGATATTTTATGTACAGCATATAATATATATTGGTGTATTTTCATATTTTATGTAGAGTATATAGTATATAATTGCTGAAATTTGATATTTTATGTACAGTATATAATATGTATTTTGTGTAATTTGATATTATATGTACAGTATATAATATATATTTGGTGAAATTTGATATTTTACACACAGTATATAATATATATTTGGTGAAATTTGAGATTTTATGTACGGTATATGATATATATTTGGTGTAATTTCATATTTTACTTACAGTATATAATATATATTTGGTGTACTTTGCTATTTTATGTACAGTATATAATATATATTGGTGTAGTTTCATATTTTATGTAGAGTATATAATACATATTTGGTGAAATTTGGTATTTTATATACAGTATGTAATATATATTTGGTGTACTTTCATATTATATGTACAGTATAAAATATATAATTCTACTTTCATATTTTATGTACAGTAATTAATACATATTTGTTGAAATTTGATATTTTATATACAGTATATAATATATATTTGGTGAAATTTCATATTATATTTACAGTATATAATATATATTTGGTGAAATTTCTTATTTTATGTACAGTATATAATATATATTTGGTGAAATTTGAGATTTTATGTACAGTATGTGATATATATTTGGTGTACTTTCATATTTTACTTACAGTATATAATATATACTTGGTGTACTTTGATATTTTATGTACAGTATATAATATATATTGGTGTAGTTTCATATTTTATGTAGAGTATATAGTATATAATTGCTGAAATTTGATATTTTATATACAGTATATAATATGTATTTTGTGTAATCTGATATTATATGTAAAGTATATAATATATATTTGGTGAAATTTTATATTTTATATACAGTATATAACATATATTTGGTGTAATTTCATATTTTATGTACGGTTTATAGTATATATTTCGTGACATTTGATATTTTATGTACAGTATATAATATATATTTGTTGAAATTTGATATTTTATGTACAGTATATAATATATATTTGCTGAAATTTTATATTTTATGTACAGTGTATAATATATATTTGGTGTACTTTCATATTTTATGTACAATTTATAGTATATATTTGGTGACATTTCATATTTTATGAACAATAGGTAAGATATGTTTGTTGAAATTTGATATTTTATGTACAGTATATAATATATATTGGGTGAAGTTTGATATTATAGGTACAGTATATAATATATATTTGGTGAAATTTGATATTTTATGTACAGTATATAATATATATTTGGTGAAATTTGATATTTTATGTACGGTACATAATATATATTTGGTGTACTTTCATATTTTATGTACAGTATATAGTATATATCTGGTGAAATTTGATATTTTTTGCACAGTATATAGCAGATATGTGGTGAAATTTGATATTATATGTACAGTATATAATATACTTTGGGTTAAATTTGATATTTTGTGTACAGTATATAATATATATTTGGTGAAATTTGATATTTTATGTACAGTATATAATATATATTTGGTGAAATTTGATATTTTATATACAGTATCTAATATATATTTGGTGTACTTTCATATTTTATGTACAGTATAAAATATATACTTGATGTACTTTCATATTTTATGTACAGCAAATAATACATATTTGTTGAAATTTGATATTTTATATACAGTATATAATATATATTTGGCGAAATTTGATATTAATTGTACAGTATATAATATATATTTGGTGAAATTTGATATTTTATGTACAGTATATAAAATATATTTGGTGAAATTTGATATTTTATGTACAGTATATAATATATATTTGGTGTACTTTCATATTTTATGTACAGTATAAAATATATACCTGATGTACTTTCAAGTTTTATGTGCAGTATATAATAAATATTTGGGGTGCTTACTTATTTTATGTACAGTATATAATACATATTTTGTGAAATTTGATATTTCATCTACTGTATATAAGATATAGTTGGTGAAATTTGATATTTTATCTACAGTATATGATATATAATTTGTGTACTTTCATATTTTACTTGCAGTTTATAACACATATTTGGTGTACTTTCATATTTTATGAACAGTATATAGTATATATTTGTTGACATTTCATATTTTATGTACGGTATATAATATATATTTGTTGAAATTTGATATTTTATGTAAAGTATATAATATATATTTGGTGAAATTTTATATTTTATGTACACTAGATACTATATATTTGGTGTACTTTCATATTTTATGTACAGTATATAGTATATATTTGGTGACATTTGATATTTTATGTACAATATATAAGATATGTTTGTTGAAATTTGATATTTTATGTACAGTATATAATATATATTTGGTGAAATTTGATATTTTATGTACAGTATATAATATATATTTGGTGAAATTTGATAATTTAGGTACAGTATAAAAGATATATTTGGTGAAATTTGATATTTTATGTACAGTATATAATATATATTTGGTGAAATTTGATATTTCACCCACAGTATATAATATATATTTGATGAAATTTGAGATTTTATGTACGGTATATGATATATATTTGGTGTACTTTCATATTTTACTTATAGTATATAATATATATTTGGTGTACTTTGATATTTTATGCACAGTATATAATATATATTGGTGTAGTTTCATACTTTATGTAGAGTATATAGTATATAATTGCTGAAATTTGATATTTTATATACAGTATATAATATGTATTTTGTGTAATCTGATATTATATGTAACGTATATAATATATATTTGGTGAAATTTTATATTTTATATAAAGTATATAACATATATTTGGTGTAATTTCATATTTTATGTACAGTATATAGTATATATTTGGTGACATTTGATATTTTATGTACGGTATATAATATATATTTGGTGAAATTTGATATTTTATGTGCAGTATATAAAATATATTTGGTGAAATTTGATATTTTATGTACAGTATATAATATATATTTGGTGTACTTTCATATTTTATGTACAGTATAAAATATATACTTGATGTACTTTCAAGTTTTATGTGCAGTATATAATAAATATTTGGGGTTCCTTCATATTTTATGTACAGTATATAATATATATTTTGTGAAATTTGATATTTCATCTACTGTATATAAGATATCGTTGGTGAAATTTGATATTTTATGTACAGTATATGATATATAATTGGTGTACTTTCATATTTTACTTGCAGTATATAATACCTATTTGGTGTACTTTGATATTTTATGTACAGTGCATAATATATAGGTGTAGTTTCATATTTTATGTACAGTATATGGTATATAATTCCTGAAATTTGATATTATATGTACAGTATATGATATGTATTTGGTGTAATTTGATATTATATGTACAATATATAATATGTATTTGGTGAAATTTTATATTTTATGTACAGTATATAATATATATTTGGTGTACTTTCATATTTTATGTACAGTATATAGTATATATTAGGTGAAATTTGATTTTTTATGTACATTATATAACAGATATTTGGTGAAATGTGATATTATATGTACAGTATATTATGTTTTTGGTGAAATTTGATATTTTATGTACAGTATATAAGATATATTTGGTGAAATTTTATATTTTATAAACAGTATATATTGTATATTTTGTGTACTTTCATATTTTATGTACAGTGTATAGAATATATTTGGTGACATTTGATATTTTATGTACAGTATGTAATATAAATTTGTTGAAATTTGATATTTTATGTACAGTATGTAATATATATTTGGTGTACTTTCATATTTTAAGTACAGTATAAAATATATACTTGATGTAGTTTCATATTTTATGTACAGAAAATAATATATATTTGTTGAAATTTCTTATTTTATGTACAGTATATAATATATATTTGGTGAAATTTGATATTATAGGTACAGTATATAATATATATTTGGTGAAATTTGATATTTTTTGAACTATATATAATATATATTTGGTGAAATTTCATACTTTATGTACAGTATAAAACATATATTTGGTGAAATTTGATATTTTATGTACAGTATATAATATATATTTGGTGTACTTTCATATTTTATGTGCAGTATAAAATATATACTTGATGTACTTTCATATTTTATGTAAGAAAATAATACATATTTGTTGAAATTTGATATTTTATGTACAGTATATAATTTATATTTGGTGCAATTTTATGTTTTATGTACTCTATATCATATATATTTGGTGTACTTACCAGTTTTATGTACAGTATATAATATATATTTGGTGAAATTTGATATTTTATGTACAGTATATTATATATATTTGGTGAAATTTGATATTTTATATACAGTAAGTAATATATATTTGGTGTACTTTCATATTTTATGTACAGTATAAAATACATACTTGATGTAGTTTCATATTTTATGTACAGTAAATAATACATATTTTTTGAAATTTAATATTTTATGTACAGTATATAGTATATATTTGGTGACATTTGATATTTTATGTACAGTATGTAATATAAATTTGTTGAAATTTGATATTTTATGTACAGTATGTAATATATCTTTGGTGTACTTTCATATTTTATGTAGAGTATAAAATATATACTTGATGTACTTTCAAGTTTTATGGACAGAATACAATATATATTTGGTGTACTTTCATATTTTATATACAGTATATAATATATATTTTGTGAATTTGGATATTTAGTGTACGGTATGTTAGATATAATTGGTGAAATTTGATATTTTCTGTACAGTAGATGATATATAACTTGTGTACTTTCATCTTTTACTTGCAGTATATAATACATATTTGGTGTACTTTGATATTTTATGTACAGTATATAATATATATTTGGTGAAATTTGATATTTTACATACGGTATATAATATATATTGGTGAAATTTGAGATTTTATGTACAGTATATGATATATATTTGGTGTACTTTCATATTTTACTTACAGTATATAATATATCTTTGGTGTACTTTGATATTTTATGTACAGCATATAATATATATTGGTGTATTTTCATATTTTATGTAGAGTATATAGTATATAATTGCTGAAATTTGATATTTTATGTACAGTATATAATATGTATTTTGTGTAATTTGATATTATATGTACAGTATATAATATATATTTGGTGAAATTTGATATTTTACACTCAGTATATAATATATATTTGGTGAAATTTGAGATTTTATGTACGGTATATGATATATATTTGGTGTAATTTCATATTTTACTTACAGTATATAATATATATTTGGTGTACTTTGCTATTTTATGTACAGTATATAATATATATTGGTGTAGTTTCATATTTTATGTAGAGTATATAATACATATTTGGTGAAATTTGGTATTTTATATACAGTATGTAATATATATTTGGTGTACTTTCATATTATATGTACAGTATAAAATATATAATTCTACTTTCATATTTTATGTACAGTAATTAATACATATTTGTTGAAATTTGATATTTTATATACAGTATATAATATATATTTGGTGAAATTTCATATTATATTTACAGTATATAATATATATTTGGTGAAATTTCTTATTTTATGTACAGTATATAATATATATTTGGTGAAATTTGAGATTTTATGTACAGTATGTGATATATATTTGGTGTACTTTCATATTTTACTTACAGTATATAATATATACTTGGTGTACTTTGATATTTTATGTACAGTATATAATATATATTGGTGTAGTTTCATATTTTATGTAGAGTATATACTATATAATTGCTGAAATTTGATATTTTATATACAGTATATAATATGTATTTTGTGTAATCTGATATTATATGTAAAGTATATAATATATATTTGGTGAAATTTTATATTTTATATACAGTATATAACATATATTTGGTGTAATTTCATATTTATGTACGGTTTATAGTATATATTTCGTGACATTTGATATTTTATGTACAGTATATAATATATATTTGTTGAAATTTGATATTTTATGTACAGTATATAATATATATTTGCTGAAATTTTATATTTTATGTACAGTGTATAATATATATTTGGTGTACTTTCATATTTTATGTACAGTATATAGTATATATTTGGTGACATTTCATATTTTATGAACAATAGGTAAGATATGTTTGTTGAAATTTGATATTTTATGTACAGTATATAATATATATTGGGTGAAGTTTGATATTATAGGTACAGTATATAATATATATTTGGTGAAATTTGATATTTTATGTACAGTATATAATATATATTTGGTGAAATTTGATATTTTATGTACGGTACATAATATATATTTGGTGTGCTTTCATATTTTATGTACAGTATATAGTATATATCTGGTGAAATTTGATATTTTTTGCACAGTATATAGCAGATATTTGGTGAAATTTGATATTATATGTACAGTATATAATATACTTTGGGTTAAATTTGATATTTTGTGTACAGTATATAATATATATTTGGTGAAATTTGATATTTTATATACAGTATCTAATATATATTTGGTGTACTTTCATATTTTATGTACAGTATAAAATATATACTTGATGTACTTTCATATTTTATGCACAGCAAATAATACATATTTGTTGAAATTTGATATTTTATATACAGTATATAATATATATTTGGCGAAATTTGATATTAATTGTACAGTATATAATATATATTTGGTGAAATTTGATATTTTATGTACAGTATATAAAATATATTTGGTGAAATTTGATATTTTATGTACAGTATATAATATATATTTGGTGTACTTTCATATTTTATGTACAGTATAAAATATATACCTGATGTACTTTCAAGTTTTATGTGCAGCATATAATAAATATTTGGGGTGCTTACTTATTTTATGTACAGTATATAATACATATTTTGTGAAATTTGATATTTCATCTACTGTATATAAGATACAGTTGGTGAAATTTGATATTTTATCTACAGTATATGATATATAATTGGTGTACTTTCATATTTTACTTGCAGTTTATAACACATATTTGGTGTACTTTCATATTTTATGTACAGTATATAGTATATATTTGTTGACATTTGATATTTTATGTACGGTATATAATATATATTTGTTGAAATTTGATATTTTATGTAATGTATATAATATATATTTGGTGAAATTTTATATTTTATGTACACTAGATACTATATATTTGGTGTACTTTCATATTTTATGTACAGTATATAGTATATATTTGGTGACATTTGATATTTTATGTACAATATATAAGATATGTTTGTTGAAATTTGATATTTTATGTACAGTATATAATATATATTTGGTGAAATTTGATATTTTATGTACAGTATATAATATATATTTGGTGAAATTTGATAATTTAGGTACAGTATAAAAGATATATTTGTTGAAATTTGATATTTTATGTACAGTATATAATATATATTTGGTGAAATTTGATATTTCACCCACAGTATATAATATATATTTGATGAAATTTGAGATTTTATGTACGGTATATGATATATATTTGGTGTACTTTCATATTTTACTTATAGTATATAATATATATTTGGTGTACTTTGATATTTTATGCACAGTATATAATATATATTGGTGTAGTTTCATACTTTATGTAGAGTATATAGTATATAATTGCTGAAATTTGATATTTTATATACAGTATATAATATGTATTTTGTGTAATCTGATATTATATGTAAAGTATATAATATATATTTGGTGAAATTTTATATTTTATATAAAGTATATAACATATATTTGGTGTAATTTCATATTTTATGTACAGTATATAGTATATATTTGGTGACATTTGATATTTTATGTACAGTATATAATATATATTTGCTGAAATTTGATATTTTATTTACAGTAAATAATATATATTTGGTGAAATTTTATATTTTATGAACAGTGTATAATATATATTTGGTGTACTTTCATATTTTATGTACAGTATATAGTATATAGTTGGTGACATTAAATATTTTATGTACAGTAGATAATATATATTTGTTGAAATTTGACATTTTATATACAGTATATAACATATATTTGGTGAAATTTTATATTTTACTTACAGTATATAATATGTATTTGGTGTATTTTCATATTTTATGTACAGTATATGATATATATATGGTGACATTTGATATTTTATCAACAATATGTAAGATATGTTTGTTGAAATTTGATATTTTATGTACAGTATATAATATATATTTGGTGAAATTTATTATAGGTACAGTATATAATATATATTTGGTGAAATTTGATATTTTATGTACGGTATATAATATATATTTGGTGAAATTTGATATTTTATGTACAGTATATAATATATATTTGGTGAAATTTGACATTTTATGTACAGTATATATATATTTGGTGTACTTTCATATTTTATGTACAGTATATAGTATATATTTGGTGAAATTTGATATTTTTTGCACAGTATATAGCAGATATTTGGTGAAATTTGATATTATATGTACAGTATATAATATACTTTGGGTTAAATTTGATATTTTGTCTACATTATATAATATATATTTGGTGAAATTTGATATTTTATGTACAGTATATAATATATACTTGGTGAAATTTGATATTTTATATACAGTATTTAATATATATTTGGTGTACTTTCATATTTTATGTACAGTATAAAATATATTCTTGATGTACTTTCATATTTTATGTACAGCAAATAATACATATTTGTTGTATTTTGATATTTTATATACAGTATATAATATATATTTGGCGAAATTTGATATTAATTGTACAGTATATAATATATATTTGGTGAAATTTGATATTTTATGTGCAGTATATAAAATATATTTGGTGAAATTTGATATTTTATGTACAGTATATAATATATATTTGGTGTACTTTCATATTTTATGTACAGTATAAAATATATACTTGATGTACTTTCAAGTTTTATGTGCAGTATATAATAAATATTTGGGGTTCCTTCATATTTTATGTACAGTATATAATATATATTTTGTGAAATTTGATATTTCATCTACTGTATATAAGATATCGTTGGTGAAATTTGATATTTTATGTACAGTATATGATATATAATTGGTGTACTTTCATATTTTACTTGCAGTATATAATACCTATTTGGTGTACTTTGATATTTTATGTACAGTGCATAATATATAGGTGTAGTTTCATATTTTATGTACAGTATATGGTATATAATTCCTGAAATTTGATATTATATGTACAGTATATGATATGTATTTGGTGTAATTTGATATTATATGTACAATATATAATATGTATTTGGTGAAATTTTATATTTTATGTACAGTATATAATATATATTTGGTGTACTTTCATATTTTATGTACAGTATATTGTATATATTAGGTGAAATTTGATTTTTTATGTACATTATATAACAGATATTTGGTGAAATGTGATATTATATGTACAGTATATTATGTTTTTGGTGAAATTTGATATTTTATGTACAGTATATAAGATATATTTGGTGAAATTTTATATTTTATAAACAGTATATATTGTATATTTTGTGTACTTTCATATTTTATGTACAGTGTAGAGAATATATTTGGTGACATTTGATATTTTATGTACAGTATGTAATATAAATATGTTGAAATTTGATATTTTATGTACAGTATGTAATATATATTTGGTGTATTTTCATATTTTAAGTACAGTATAAAGTATATACTTCATGTAGTTTCATATTTTATGTACAGAAAATAATATATATTTGTTGAAATTTGTTATTTTATGTACAGTATATAATATATATTTGGTGAAATTTGATATTATAGGTACAGTATATAATATATATTTGGTGAAATTTGATATTTTTTGAACTGTATATAATATATATTTGGTGAAATTTCATACTTTATGTACAGTATAAAACATATATTTGGTGAAATTTGATATTTTATGTACAGTATATAATATATATTTGGTGTACTTTCATATTTTATGTGCAGTATAAAATATATACTTGATGTACTTTCATATTTTATGTAAGAAAATAATACATATTTGTTGAAATTTGATATTTTATGTACAGTATATAATTTATATTTGGTGCAATTTTATATTTTATGTACTCTATATCATATATATTTGGTGTACTTACCAGTTTTATGTACAGTATATAATATATATTTGGTGAAATTTGATATTATAGGTACAGTATATAATATATATTTGGTGAAATTTGATATTTTACTTACAGTATATAATATATATTTGCTGTATTTTCATATTTTATGTACAGTATATAATATATATTTGGTGACATTTGATATTTTATGAACAATATGTAAGATATGTTTGTTGAAATTTGAAATTTTGTGTACAGTATATAATATATTTTTGGTGAAATTTGATGTTATAAGTACAGTATATAATATATATTTGGTGAAATTTGATATTTAATGTACAGTATATAATATATATTTGGTGAAATTTGATATTTTATGTACAGTATATAAGATATATTTGGTGAAATTTGATATTTTATGTACAGTATATAAGATATATTTGGTGAAATTTGATATTTTATATACTATATATATATTTGGTGTACTTTCCTATTTTATGTACATATATAGTATATATTTGGTGAAATTCGATATTTTTTGCACAGTACATAGTAGATATTTGGTGAAATTTGATATTATATGTACAGTATATAGTATACTTTAGGTTAAATTTGATATTTTGTGTACAGTATATAATATGTATTTGGTGAAATTTGATATTTTATGTACAGTATATAATATATATTTCGTGAAATTTGATATTTTATATACAGTATGTAATATATATTTGGTGTACTTTCATATTTTATGTACAGTATAAAATATATACCTGATGTACTTTCAAGTTTTATGTGCAGTATATAATAAATATTTGGGGTGCTTACTTATTTTATGTACAGTATATAATACATATTTTGTGAAATTTGATATTTCATCTACTGTATATAAGATATAGTTGTTGAAATTTGATATTTTATCTACAGTATATGATATATAATTGGTGTACTTTCATATTTTACTTGCAGTTTATAACACATATTTGGTGTACTTTCATATATTATGTACAGTATATAGTATATATTTGTTGACATTTGATATTTTATGTACGGTATATAATATATATTTGTTGAAATTTGATATTTTATGTAAAGTATATAATATATGTTTGGTGAAATTTTATATTTTATGTACACTAGATACTATATATTTGGTGTACTTTCATATTTTATGTACAGTACATAGTATATATTTGGTGACATTTGATATTTTATGTACAATATATAAGATATGTTTGTTGAAATTTGATATTTTATGTACAGTATATAATATATATTTGGTGAAATGTGATATTTTATGTACAGTATATAATATATATTTGGTGAAATTTGATAATTTAGGTACAGTATAAAAGATATATTTGTTGAAATTTGGTATTTTATGTACAGTATATAATATATATTTGGTGAAATTTGATATTTCACCCACAGTATATAATATATATTTGATGAAATTTGAGATTTTATGTACGGTATATGATATATATTTGGTGTACTTTCATATTTTACTTATAGTATATAATATATATTTGGTGTACTTTGATATTTTATGCACAGTATATAATATATATTGGTGTAGTTTCATACTTTATGTAGAGTATATAGTATATAATTGCTGAAATTTGATATTTTATATACAGTATATAATATGTATTTTGTGTAATCTGATATTATATGTAAAGTATATAATATATATTTGGTGAAATTTTATATTTTATATAAAGTATGTAACATATATTTGGTGTAATTTCATATTTTATGTACAGTATATACTATATATTTGGTGACATTTGATATTTTATGTACAGTATATAATATATATTTGCTGAAATTTGATATTTTATTTACAGTAAATAATATATATTTGGTGAAATTTTATATTTTATGTACAGTGTATAATATATATTTGGTGTACTTTCATATTTTATGTACAGTATATAGTATATAGCTGGTGACATTAGATATTTTATGCATAGTAGATAATATATATTTGTAGAAATTTGACATTTTATATACAGTATATAATATATATTTGGTGAAATTTTATATTTTACTTACAGTATATAATATATATTTGGTGTATTTTCATATTTTATGTACAGTATATAATATATATGGTGACATTTGATATTTTATCAACAATATGTAAGATATGTTTGTTGAAATTTGATATTTTATGTACAGTATATAATATATATTTGGTGAAATTTGATATTATAGGTACAGTATATAATATATATTTGGTGAAATTTGATATTTTATGTACGGTATATAATATATATTTGGTGAAATTTGATATTTTATGTACAGTATATAATATATATTTGGTGAAATTTGACATTTTATGTACAGTATATATATATTTGGTGTACTTTCATATTTTATGTACAGTATATAGTATATATTTGGTGAAATTTGATATTTTTTGCACAGTATATAGCAGATATTTGGTGAAATTTGATATTATATGTACAGTATATAATATACTTTGGGTTAAATTTGATATTTTGTCTACATTATATAATATATATTTGGTGAAATTTGATATTTTATGTACAGTATATAATATATACTTGGTGAAATTTGATATTTTATATACAGTATTTAATATATATTTGGTGTACTTTCATATTTTATGTACAGTATAAAATATATACTTGATGTACTTTCATATTTTATGTACAGCAAATAATACATATTTGTTGTATTTTGATATTTTATATACAGTATATATTGTATATTTGGTGAAATTTGATATTAATTGTACAGTATATAATATATGTTTGGTGAAATTTGATATTTTATGTACAGTATATAAAATATATTTGGTGAAATTTGATATTTTTTGTACAGTATATAATATATATTTGGTGTACTTTCATATTTTATGTACAGTATAAAATATATACTTGATGTACTTTCAAGTTTTATGTGCAGTATATAATAAATATTTGGGGTTCCTTCATATTTTATGTACAGTATATAATATATATTTTGTGAAATTTGATATTTCATCTACTGTATATAAGATATCGTTGGTGAAATTTGATATTTTATGTACAGTATATGATATATAATTGGTGTACTTTCATATTTTACTTGTAGTATATAATACCTATTTGGTGTACTTTGATATTTTATGTACAGTGCATAATATATAGGTGTAGTTTCATATTTTATGTACAGTATATGGTATATAATTCCTGAAATTTGATATTATATGTACAGTATATGATATGTATTTGGTGTAATTTGATATTATATGTACAATATATAATATGTATTTGGTGAAATTTTATATTTTATGTACAGTATATAATATATATTTGGTGTACTTTCATATTTTATGTACAGTATATAGTATATATTAGGTGAAATTTGATTTTTTATGTACATTATATAACAGATATTTGGTGAAATGTGATATTATATGTACAGTATATTATGTTTTTGGTGAAATTTGATATTTTATGTACAGTATATAAGATATATTTGGTGAAATTTTATATTTTATAAACAGTATATATTGTATATTTTGTGTACTTTCATATTTTATGTACAGTGTATAGAATATATTTGGTGACATTTGATATTTTATGTACAGTATGTAATATAAATTTGTTGAAATTTGGTATTTTATGTACAGTATGTAATATATATTTGGTGTACTTTCATATTTTAAGTACAGTATAAAATATATACTTGATGTAGTTTCATATTTTATGTACAGAAAATAATATATATTTGTTGAAATTTCTTATTTTATGTACAGTATATAATATATATTTGGTGAAATTTGATATTATAGGTACAGTATATAATATATATTTGGTGAAATTTGATATTTTTTGAACTGTATATAATATATATTTGGTGAAATTTCATACTTTATGTACAGTATAAAACATATATTTGGTGAAATTTGATATTTTATGTACAGTATATAATATATATTTGGTGTACTTTCATATTTTATGTGCAGTATAAAATATATACTTGATGTACTTTCATATTTTATGTAAGAAAATAATACATATTTGTTGAAATTTGATATTTTATGTACAGTATATAATTTATATTTGGTGCAATTTTATGTTTTATGTACTCTATATCATATATATTTGGTGTACTTACCAGTTTTATGTACAGTATATAATATATATTTGGTGAAATTTGATATTTTATGTACAGTATATTATATATATTTGGTGAAATTTGATATTTTATATACAGTAAGTAATATATATTTGGTGTACTTTCATATTTTATGTACAGTATAAAATACATACTTGATGTAGTTTGATATTTTATGTACAGTAAATAATACATATTTTTTGAAATTTAATATTTTATGTACAGTATATAGTATATATTTGGTGACATTTGATATTTTATGTACAGTATGTAATATAAATTTGTTGAAATTTGATATTTTATGTACAGTATGTAATATATCTTTGGTGTATTTTCATATTTTATGTAGAGTATAAAATATATACTTGATGTACTTTCAAGTTTTATGGACAGAATACAATATATATTTGGTGTACTTTCATATTTTATATACAGTATATAATATATATTTTGTGAATTTGGATATTTCATGTACTGTATGTTAGACATAATTGGTGAAATTTGATATTTTCTGTACAGTAGATGATATATAACTTGTGTACTTTCATCTTTTACTTGCAGTATATAATACATATTTGGTGTACTTTGATATTTTATGTACAGTATATAATATATATTTGGTGAAATTTGATATTTTACATACGGTATATAATATATATTTGGTGAAATTTGAGATTTTATGTACAGTATATGATATATATTTGGTGTACTTTCATATTTTACTTACAGTATATAATATATCTTTGGTGTACTTTGATATTTTATGTACAGCATATAATATATATTGGTGTATTTTCATATTTTATGTAGAGTATATAGTATATAATTGCTGAAATTTGATATTTTATGTACAGTATATAATATGTATTTTGTGTAATTTGATATTATATGTACAGTATATAATATATATTTGGTGAAATTTGATATTTTACACACAGTGTATAATATATATTTGGTGAAATTTGAGATTTTATGTACGGTATATGATATATATTTGGTGTAATTTCATATTTTACTTACAGTATATTATATATATTTGGTGTACTTTGCTATTTTATGTACAGTATATAATATATATTGTTGTAGTTTCATATTTTATGTAGAGTATATAATACATATTTGGTGAAATTTGGTATTTTATATACAGTATGTAATATATATTTGGTGTAGTTTCATATTATATGTACAGTATAAAATATATAATTCTACTTTCATATTTTATGTACAGTAATTAATACATATTTGTTGAAATTTGATATTTTATATACAGTATATAATATATATTTGGTGAAATTTCATATTATATTTACAGTATATAATATATATTTGGTGAAATTTCTTATTTTATGTACAGTATATAATATATATTTGGTGAAATTTGAGATTTTATGTACAGTATGTGATATATATTTGGTGTACTTTCATATTTTACTTACAGTATATAATATATACTTGGTGTACTTTGATATTTTATGTACAGTATATAATATATATTGGTGTAGTTTCATATTTTATGTAGAGTATATAGTATATAATTGCTGAAATTTGATATTTTATATACAGTATATAATATGTATTTTGTGTAATCTGATATTATATGTAAAGTATATAATATATATTTGGTGAAATTTTATATTTTATATACAGTATATAACATATATTTGGTGTAATTTCATATTTTATGTACGGTTTATAGTATATATTTCGTGACATTTGATATTTTATGTACAGTATATAATATATATTTGTTGAAATTTGATATTTTATGTACAGTATATAATATATATTTGCTGAAATTTTATATTTTATGTACAGTGTATAATATATATTTGGTGTACTTTCATATTTTATGTACAGTATAAAGTATATATTTGGTGACATTTCATATTTTATGAACAATAGGTAAGATATGTTTGTTGAAATTTGATATTTTATGTACAGTATATAATATATATTGGGTGAAGTTTGATATTATAGGTACAGTATATAATATATATTTGGTGAAATTTGATATTTTATGTACAGTATATAATATATATTTGGTGAAATTTGATATTTTATGTACGGTACATAATATATATTTGGTGTACTTTCATATTTTATGTACAGTATATAGTATATATCTGGTGAAATTTGATATTTTTTGCACAGTATATAGCAGATATTTGGTGAAATTTGATATTATATGTACAGTATATAATATACTTTGGGTTAAATTTGATATTTTGTGTACAGTATATAATATATATTTGGTGAAATTTGATATTTTATGTACAGTATATAATATATATTTGGTGAAATTTGATATTTTATATACAGTATCTAATATATATTTGGTGTACTTTCATATTTTATGTACAGTATAAAATATATACTTGATGTACTTTCATATTTTATGCACAGCAAATAATACATATTTGTTGAAATTTGATATTTTATATACAGTATATAATATATATTTGGCGAAATTTGATATTAATTGTACAGTATATAATATATATTTGGTGAAATTTGATATTTTATGTACAGTATATAAAATATATTTGGTGAAATTTGATATTTTATGTACAGTATATAGTATATATTTGTTGACATTTGATATTTTATGTACGGTATATAATATATATTTGTTGAAATTTGATATTTTATGTAAAGTATATAATATATATTTGGTGAAATTTTATATTTTATGTACACTAGATACTATGTATTTGGTGTACTTTCATATTTTATGTACAGTACATAGTATATATTTGGTGACATTTGATATTTTATGTACAATATATAAGATATGTTTGTTGAAAATTGATATTTTATGTACAGTATATAATATATATTTGGTGAAATTTGATATTTTATGTACAGTATATAATATATATTTGGTGAAATTTGATAATTTAGGTACAGTATAAAAGATATATTTGGTGAAATTTGATATTTTATGTACAGTATATAATATACATTTGGTGAAATTTGATATTTCACCCACAGTATATAATATATATTTGATGAAATTTGAGATTTTATGTACGGTATATGATATATATTTGGTGTACTTTCATATTTTACTTATAGTATATAATATATATTTGGTGTACTTTGATATTTTATGCACAGTATATAATATATATTGGTGTAGTTTTATACTTTATGTAGAGTATATAGTATATAATTGCTGAAATTTGATATTTTATATACAGTATATAATATGTATTTTGTGTAATCTGATATTATATGTAAAGTATATAATATATATTTGGTGAAATTTTATATTTTATATAAAGTATATAACATATATTTGGTGTAATTTCATATTTTATGTACAGTATATAGTATATATTTGGTGACATTTGATATTTTATGTACAGTATATAATATATATTTGCTGAAATTTGATATTTTATTTACAGTAAATAATATATATTTGGTGAAATTTTATATTTTATGTACAGTGTATAATATATATTTGGTGTACTTTCATATTTTATGTACAGTATATAGTATATAGTTGGTGACATTAAATATTTTATGTACAGTAGGTAATATATATTTGTTGAAATTTGACATTTTATATACAGTATATAATATATATTTGGTGAAATTTTATATTTTACTTACAGTATATAATATATATTTGGTGTATTTTCATATTTTATGTACAGTCTATAATATATATATGGTGACATTTGATATTTTATCAACAATATGTAAGATATGTTTGTTGAAATTTGATATTTTATGTACAGTATATAATATATATTTGGTGAAATTTGATATTATAGGTACAGTATATAATATATATTTGGTGAAATTTGATATTTTATGTACGGTATATAATATATATTTGGTGAAATTTGATATTTTATGTACAGTATATAATATATATTTGGTGAAATTTGACATTTTATGTACAGTATATATATATTTGGTGTACTTTCATATTTTATGTACAGTATATAGTATATATTTGGTGAAATTTGATATTTTTTGTACAGTATATAGCAGATATTTGGTGAAATTTGATATTATATGTACAGTATATAATATACTTTGGGTTAAATTTGATATTTTGTCTACATTATATAATATATATTTGGTGAAATTTGATATTTTATGTACAGTATATAATATATACTTGGTGAAATTTGATATTTTATATACAGTATTTAATATATATTTGGTGTACTTTCATATTTTATGTACAGTATAAAATATATTCTTGATGTACTTTCATATTTTATGTACAGCAAATAATACATATTTGTTGTATTTTGATATTTTATATACAGTATATAATATATATTTGGCGAAATTTGATATTAATTGTACAGTATATAATATATATTTGGTGAAATTTGATATTTTATGTACAGTATGTAAAATATATTTGGTGAAATTTGATATTTTATGTACAGTATATAATATATATTTGCTGTACTTTCATATTTTATGTACAGTATAAAATATATACTTGATGTACTTTCAAGTTTTATGTGCAGTATATAATAAATATTTGGGGTTCCTTCATATTTTATGTACAGTATATAATATATATTTTGTGAAATTTGATATTTCATCTACTGTATATAAGATATCGTTGGTGAAATTTGATATTTTATGTACAGTATATGATATATAATTGGTGTACTTTCATATTTTACTTGCAGTATATAATACCTATTTGGTGTACTTTGATATTTTATGTACAGTGCATAATATATAGGTGTAGTTTCATATTTTATGTACAGTATATGGTATATAATTCCTGAAATTTGATATTATATGTACAGTATATCATATGTATTTGGTGTAATTTGATATTATATGTACAATATATAGTATGTATTTGGTGAAATTTTATATTTTATGTACAGTATATAATATATGTTTGGTGTACTTTCATATTTTATGTACAGTATATAGTATATAGTAGGTGAAATTTGATTTTTTATGTACATTATATAACAGATATTTGGTGAAATGTGATATTATATATACAGTATATTATGTTTTTGGTGAAATTTGATATTTTATGTACAGTATATAAGATATATTTGGTGAAATTTTATATTTTATAAACAGTATATATTGTATATTTTGTGTACTTTCATATTTTATGTACAGTGTATAGAATATATTTGGTGACATTTGATATTTTATGTACAGTATGTAATATAAATTTGTTGAAATTTGATATTTTATGTACAGTATGTAATATATATTTGGTGTACTTTCATATTTTAAGTACAGTATAAAATATATACTTGATGTAGTTTCATATTTTATGTACAGAAAATAATATATGTTTGTTGAAATTTCTTATTTTATGTACAGTATATAATATATATTTGGTGAAATTTGATATTACAGGTACAGTATATAATATATATTTGGTGAAATTTGATATTTTTTGAACTGTATATAATATATATTTGGTGAAATTTCATACTTTATGTACAGTATAAAACATATATTTGGTGAAATTTGATATTTTATGTACAGTATATAATATATATTTGGTGTACTTTCATATTTTATGTGCAGTATAAAATATATACTTGATGTACTTTCATATTTTATGTAAGAAAATAATACATATTTGTTGAAATTTGATATTTTATGTACAGTATATAATTTATATTTGGTGCAATTTTATATTTTATGTACTCTATATCATATATATTTGGTGTACTTACCAGTTTTATGTACAGTATATAATATATATTTGGTGAAATTTGATACTATAGGTACACTATATAATATATATTTGGTGAAATTTGATATTTTACTTACAGTATATAATATATATTTGCTGTATTTTCATATTTTATGTACAGTATATAATATATATTTGGTGACATTTGATATTTTATGAACAATATGTAAGATATGTTTGTTGAAATTTGAAATTTTGTGTACAGTATATAATATATATTTGGTGAAATTTGATGTTATAAGTACAGTATATAATATATATTTGGTGAAATTTGATATTTAATGTACAGTATATAATATATATTTGGTGAAATTTGATATTTTATGTACAGTATATAAGATATATTTGGTGAAATTTGATATTTTATATACTATATATATATTTGGTGTACTTTCCTATTTTATGTACATATATAGTATATATTTGGTGAAATTCGATATTTTTTGCACAGTACATAGTAGATATTTGGTGAAATTTGATATTATATGTACAGTATATAGTATACTTTGGGTTAAATTTGATATTTTGTGTACAGTATATAATATATATTTGGTGAAATTTGATATTTTATGTACAGTATATAATATATATTTGGTGAAATTTGATATTTTATATACAGTATGTAATATATATTTGGTGTACTTTCATATTTTATGTACAGTATAAAATATATACCTGATGTACTTTCAAGTTTTATGTGCAGTATGTAATAAATATTTGGGGTGCTTACTTATTTTATGTACAGTATATAATACATATTTTGTGAAATTTGATATTTCATCTACTGTATATAAGATATAGTTGGTGAAATTTGATATTTTATCTACAGTATATGATATATAATTGGTGTACTTTCATATTTTACTTGCAGTTTATAACACATATTTGGTGTACTTTCATATTTTATGTACAGTATATAGTATATATTTGTTGACATTTGATATTTTATGTACGGTATATAATATATATTTGTTGAAATTTGATATTTTATGTAAAGTATATAATATATATTTGGTGAAATTTTATATTTTATGTACACTAGATACTATATATTTGGTGTACTTTCATATTTTGTGTACAGTACATAGTATATATTTGGTGACATTTGATATTTTATGTACAATATATAAGATATGTTTGTTGAAATTTGATATTTTATGTACAGTATATAATATATATTTGGTGAAATTTGATATTTTATGTACAGTATATAATATATATTTGGTGAAATTTGATAATTTAGGTACAGTATAAAAGATATATTTGGTGAAATTTGATATTTTATGTACAGTATATAATATATATTTGGTGAAATTTGATATTTCACACACAGTATATAATATATATTTGATGAAATTTGAGATTTTATGTACGGTATATGATATATATTTGGTGTACTTTCATATTTTACTTATAGTATATAATATATATTTGGTGTACTTTGATATTTTATGCACAGTATATAATATATATTGGTGTAGTTTCATACTTTATGTAGAGTATATAGTATATAATTGCTGAAATTTGATATTTTATATACAGTATATAATATGTATTTTGTGTAATCTGATATTATATGTAAAGTATATAATATATATTTGGTGAAATTTTATATTTTATATAAAGTATATAACATATATTTGGTGTAATTTCATATTTTATGTACAGTATATAGTATATATTTGGTGACATTTGATATTTTATGTACAGTATATAATATATATTTGCTGAAATTTGATATTATATTTACAGTCAATAATATATATTTGGTGAAATTTTATATTTTATGTACAGTGTATAATATATATTTGGTGTACTTTCATATTTTATGTACAGTATATAGTATATAGCTGGTGACATTAGATATTTTATGTACAGTAGATAATATATATTTGTAGAAATTTGACATTTTATATAGAGTATATAATATATATTTGGTGAAATTTTATATTTTACTTACAGTATATAATATATATTTGGTGTATTTTCATATTTTATGTACAGTATATAATATATATGGTGACATTTGATATTTTATCAACAATATGTAAGATATGTTTGTTGAAATTTGATATTTTATGTACAGTATATAATATATATTTGGTGAAATTTGATATTATAGGTACAGTATATAATATATATTTGGTGAAATTTGATATTTTATGTACGGTATATAATATATATTTGGTGAAATTTGATATTTTATGTACAGTATATAATATATATTTGGTGAAATTTGACATTTTATGTACAGTATATATATATTTGGTGTACTTTCATATTTTATGTACAGTATATAGTATATATTTGGTGAAATTTGATATTTTTTGCACAGTATATAGCAGATATTTGGTGAAATTTGATATTATATGTACAGTATATAATATACTTTGGGTTAAATTTGATATTTTGTCTACATTATATAATATATACTTGGTGAAATTTGATATTTTATGTACAGTATATAATATATACTTGGTGAAATTTGATATTTTATATACAGTATTTAATATATATTTGGTGTACTTTCATATTTTATGTACAGTATAAAATATATACTTGATGTACTTTCATATTTTATGTACAGCAAATAATACATATTTGTTGTATTTTGATATTTTATATACAGTATATATTGTATATTTGGTGAAATTTGATATTAATTGTACAGTATATAATATATGTTTGGTGAAATTTGATATTTTATGTACAGTATATAAAATATATTTGGTGAAATTTGATATTTTTTGTACAGTATATAATATATATTTGGTGTACTTTCATATTTTATGTACAGTATAAAATATATACTTGATGTACTTTCAAGTTTTATGTGCAGTATATAATAAATATTTGGGGTTCCTTCATATTTTATGTACAGTATATAATATATATTTTGGGAAATTTGATATTTCATCTACTGTATATAAGATATCGTTATTGAAATTTGATATTTTATGTACAGTATATGATATATAATTGGTGTACTTTCATATTTTACTAGCAGTATATAATACCTATTTGGTGTACTTTGATATTTTATGTACAGTGCATAATATATAGGTGTAGTTTCATATTTTATGTACAGTATATGGTATATAATTCCTGAAATTTGATATTATATGTACAGTATATGATATGTATTTGGTGTAATTTGATATTATATGTACAATATATAATATGTATTTGGTGAAATTTTATATTTTATGTACAGTATATAATATATGTTTGGTGTACTTTCATATTTTATGTACAGTATATAGTATATATTAGGTGAAATTTGATTTTTTATGTACATTATATAACAGATATTTGGTGAAATGTGATATTATATGTACAGTATATTATGTTTTTGGTGAAATTTGATATTTTATGTACAGTATATAAGATATATTTGGTGAAATTTTATATTTTATAAACAGTATATATTGTATATTTTGTTTACTTTCATATTTTATGTACAGTGTATAGAATATATTTGGTGACATTTGATATTTTATGTACAGTATGTAATATAAATTTGTTGAAATTTGATATTTTATGTACAGTATGTAATATATATTTGGTGTACTTTCATATTTTAAGTACAGTATAAAATATATACTTGATGAAGTTTCATATTTTATGTACAGAAAATAATATATATTTGTTGAAATTTCTTATTTTATGTACAGTATATAATATATATTTGGTGAAATTTGATATTATAGGTACAGTATATAATATATATTTGGTGAAATTTGATATTTTTTGAACTGTATATAATATATATTTGGTGAAATTTCATACTTTATGTACAGTATAAAACATATATTTGGTGAAATTTGATATTTTATGTACAGTATATAATATATATTTGGTGTACTTTCATATTTTATGTGCAGTATAAAATATATACTTGATGTACTTTCATATTTTATGTAAGAAAATAATACATATTTGTTGAAATTTGATATTTTATGTACAGTATATAATTTATATTTGGTGCAATTTTCTGTTTTATGTACTCTATATCATATATATTTGGTGTACTTACCAGTTTTGTGTACAGTATATAATATATATTTGGTGAAATTTGATATTTTATGTACAGTATATTATATATATTTGGTGAAATTTGATATTTTATATACAGTAAGTAATATATATTTGGTGTACTTTCATATTTTATGTACAGTATAAAATACATACTTGATGTAGTTTCATATTTTATGTACAGTAAATAATACATATTTTTTGAAATTTAATATTTTATGTACAGTATATAGTATATATTTGGTGACATTTGATATTTTATGTACAGTATGTAATATAAATTTGTTGAAATTTGATATTTTATGTACAGTATGTAATATATCTTTGGTGTACTTTCATATTTTATGTAGAGTATAAAATATATACTTGATGTACTTTCAAGTTTTATGGACAGGATACAATATATATTTGGTGTACTTTCATATTTTATATACAGTATATAATATATATTTTGTGAATTTGGATATTTCATGTACTGTATGTTAGACATAATTGGTGAAATTTGATATTTTCTGTACAGTAGATGATATATAACTTGTGTACTTTCATCTTTTACTTGCAGTATATAATACATATTTGGTGTACTTTGATATTTTATGTACAGTATATAATATATATTTGGTGAAATTTGATATTTTACATACGGTATATAATATATATTTGGTGAAATTTGAGATTTTATGTACAGTATATGATATATATTTGGTGTACTTTCATATTTTACTTACAGTATATAATATATCTTTGGTGTACTTTGATATTTTATGTACAGCATATAATATATATTGGTGTATTTTCATATTTTATGTAGAGTATATAGTATATAATTGCTGAAATTTGATATTTTATGTACAGTATATAATATGTATTTTGTGTAATTTGATATTATATGTACAGTATATAATATATATTTGGTGAAATTTGATATTTTACACACAGTATATAATATATATTTGGTGAAATTTGAGATTTTATGTACGGTATATGATATATATTTGGTGTAATTTCATATTTTACTTACAGTATATAATATATATTTGGTGTACTTTGCTATTTTATGTACAGTATATAATATATATTGGTGTAGTTTCATATTTTATGTAGAGTATATAATACATATTTGGTGAAATTTGGTATTTTATATACAGTATGTAATATATATTTGGTGTACTTTCATATTATATGTACAGTATAAAATATATAATTCTACTTTCATATTTTATGTACAGTAATTAATACATATTTGTTGAAATTTGATGTTTTATATACAGTATATAATATATATTTGGTGAAATTTCATATTATATTTACAGTATATAATATATATTTGGTGAAATTTCTTATTTTATGTACAGTATATAATATATATTTGGTGAAATTTGAGATTTTATGTACAGTATGTGATATATATTTGGTGTACTTTCATATTTTACTTACAGTATATAATATATACTTGGTGTACTTTGATATTTTATGTACAGTATATAATATATATTGGTGTAGTTTCATATTTTATGTAGAGTATATAGTATATAATTGCTGAAATTTGATATTTTATATACAGTATATAATATGTATTTTGTGTAATCTGATATTATATGTAAAGTATATAATATATATTTGGTGAAATTTTATATTTTATATACAGTATATAACATATATTTGGTGTAATTTCATATTTTATGTACGGTTTATAGTATATATTTCGTGACATTTGATATTTTATGTACAGTATATAATATATATTTGTTGAAATTTGATATTTTATGTACAGTATATAATATATATTTGCTGAAATTTTATATTTTATGTACAGTGTATAATATATATTTGGTGTACTTTCATATTTTATGTACAGTATATAGTATATATTTGGTGACATTTCATATTTTATGAACAATAGGTAAGATATGTTTGTTGAAATTTGATATTTTATGTACAGTATATAATATATATTGGGTGAAGTTTGATATTATAGGTACAGTATATAATATATATTTGGTGAAATTTGATATTTTATGTACAGTATATAATATATATTTGGTGAAATTTGATATTTTATGTACGGTACATAATATATATTTGGTGTACTTTCATATTTTATGTACAGTATATAGTATATATCTGGTGAAATTTGATATTTTTTGCACAGTATATAGCAGATATTTGGTGAAATTTGATATTATATGTACAGTATATAATATACTTTGGGTTAAATTTGATATTTTGTGTACAGTATATAATATATATTTGGTGAAATTTGATATTTTATGTACAGTATATAATATATATTTGGTGAAATTTGATATTTTATATACAGTATCTAATATATATTTGGTGTACTTTCATATTTTATGTACAGTATAAAATATATACTTGATGTACTTTCATATTTTATGCACAGCAAATAATACATATTTGTTGAAATTTGATATTTTATATACAGTATATAATATATATTTGGCGAAATTTGATATTAATTGTACAGTATATAATATATATTTGGTGAAATTTGATATTTTATGTACAGTATATAAAATATATTTGGTGAAATTTGATATTTTATGTACAGTATATAGTATATATTTGTTGACATTTGATATTTTATGTACGGTATATAATATATATTTGTTGAAATTTGATATTTTATGTAAAGTATATAATATATATTTGGTGAAATTTTATATTTTATGTACACTAGATACTATATATTTGGTGTACTTTCATATTTTATGTACAGTACATAGTATATATTTGGTGACATTTGATATTTTATGTACAATATATAAGATATGTTTGTTGAAAATTGATATTTTATGTACAGTATATAATATATATTTGGTGAAATTTGATATTTTATGTACAGTATATAATATATATTTGGTGAAATTTGATAATTTAGGTACAGTATAAAAGATATATTTGGTGAAATTTGATATTTTATGTACAGTATATAATATACATTTGGTGAAATTTGATATTTCACCCACAGTATATAATATATATTTGATGAAATTTGAGATTTTATGTACGGTATATGATATATATTTGGTGTACTTTCATATTTTACTTATAGTATATAATATATATTTGGTGTACTTTGATATTTTATGCACAGTATATAATATATATTGGTGTAGTTTCATACTTTATGTAGAGTATATAGTATATAATTGCTGAAATTTGATATTTTATATACAGTATATAATATGTATTTTGTGTAATCTGATATTATATGTAAAGTATATAATATATATTTGGTGAAATTTTATATTTTATATAAAGTATATAACATATATTTGGTGTAATTTCATATTTTATGTACAGTATATAGTATATATTTGGTGACATTTGATATTTTATGTACAGTATATAATATATATTTGCTGAAATTTGATATTTTATTACAGTAAATAATATATATTTGGTGAAATTTTATATTTTATGTACAGTGTATAATATATATTTGGTGTACTTTCATATTTTATGTACAGTATATAGTATATAGTTGGTGACATTAAATATTTTATGTACAGTAGGTAATATATATTTGTTGAAATTTGACATTTTATATACAGTATATAATATATATTTGGTGAAATTTTATATTTTACTTACAGTATATAATATATATTTGGTGTATTTTCATATTTTATGTACAGTCTATAATATATATATGGTGACATTTGATATTTTATCAACAATATGTAAGATATGTTTGTTGAAATTTGATATTTTATGTACAGTATATAATATATATTTGGTGAAATTTGATATTATAGGTACAGTATATAATATATATTTGGTGAAATTTGATATTTTATGTACGGTATATAATATATATTTGGTGAAATTTGATATTTTATGTACAGTATATAATATATATTTGGTGAAATTTGACATTTTATGTACAGTATATATATATTTGGTGTACTTTCATATTTTATGTACAGTATATAGTATATATTTGGTGAAATTTGATATTTTTTGTACAGTATATAGCAGATATTTGGTGAAATTTGATATTATATGTACAGTATATAATATACTTTGGGTTAAATTTGATATTTTGTCTACATTATATAATATATATTTGGTGAAATTTGATATTTTATGTACAGTATATAATATATACTTGGTGAAATTTGATATTTTATATACAGTATTTAATATATATTTGGTGTACTTTCATATTTTATGTACAGTATAAAATATATTCTTGATGTACTTTCATATTTTATGTACAGCAAATAATACATATTTGTTGTATTTTGATATTTTATATACAGTATATAATATATATTTGGCGAAATTTGATATTAATTGTACAGTATATAATATATATTTGGTGAAATTTGATATTTTATGTACAGTATGTAAAATATATTTGGTGAAATTTGATATTTTATGTACAGTATATAATATATATTTGCTGTACTCTCATATTTTATGTACAGTATAAAATATATACTTGATGTACTTTCAAGTTTTATGTGCAGTATATAATAAATATTTGGGGTTCCTTCATATTTTATGTACAGTATATAATATATATTTTGTGAAATTTGATATTTCATCTACTGTATATAAGATATCGTTGGTGAAATTTGATATTTTATGTACAGTATATGATATATAATTGGTGTACTTTCATATTTTACTTGCAGTATATAATACCTATTTGGTGTACTTTGATATTTTATGTACAGTGCATAATATATAGGTGTAGTTTCATATTTTATGTACAGTATATGGTATATAATTCCTGAAATTTGATATTATATGTACAGTATATCATATGTATTTGGTGTAATTTGATATTATATGTACAATATATAGTATGTATTTGGTGAAATTTTATATTTTATGTACAGTATATAATATATGTTTGGTGTACTTTCATATTTTATGTACAGTATATAGTATATAGTAGGTGAAATTTGATTTTTTATGTACATTATATAACAGATATTTGGTGAAATGTGATATTATATGTACAGTATATTATGTTTTTGGTGAAATTTGATATTTTATGTACAGTATATAAGATATATTTGGTGAAATTTTATATTTTATAAACAGTATATATTGTATATTTTGTGTACTTTCATATTTTATGTACAGTGTATAGAATATATTTGGTGACATTTGATATTTTATGTACAGTATGTAATATAAATTTGTTGAAATTTGATATTTTATGTACAGTATGTAATATATATTTGGTGTACTTTCATATTTTAAGTACAGTATAAAATATATACTTGATGTAGTTTCATATTTTATGTACAGAAAATAATATATATTTGTTGAAATTTCTTATTTTATGTACAGTATATAATATATATTTGGTGAAATTTGATATTACAGGTACAGTATATAATATATATTTGGTGAAATTTGATATTTTTTGAACTGTATATAATATATATTTGGTGAAATTTCATACTTTATGTACAGTATAAAACATATATTTGGTGAAATTTGATATTTTATGTACAGTATATAATATATATTTGGTGTACTTTCATATTTTATGTGCAGTATAAAATATATACTTGATGTACTTTCATATTTTATGTAAGAAAATAATACATATTTGTTGAAATTTGATATTTTATGTACAGTATATAATTTATATTTGGTGCAATTTTATATTTTATGTACTCTATATCATATATATTTGGTGTACTTACCAGTTTTATGTACAGTATATAATATATATTTGGTGAAATTTGATATTATAGGTACACTATATAATATATATTTGGTGAAATTTGATATTTTACTTACAGTATATAATATATATTTGCTGTATTTTCATATTTTATGTACAGTATATAATATATATTTGGTGACATTTGATATTTTATGAACAATATGTAAGATATGTTTGTTGAAATTTGAAATTTTGTGTACAGTATATAATATATATTTGGTGAAATTTGATGTTATAAGTACATTATATAATATATATTTGGTGAAATTTGATATTTAATGTACAGTATATAATATATATTTGGTGAAATTTGATATTTTATGTACAGTATATAAGATATATTTGGTGAAATTTGATATTTTATATACTATATATATATTTGGTGTACTTTCCTATTTTATGTACATATATAGTATATATTTGGTGAAATTCGATATTTTTTGCACAGTACATAGTAGATATTTGGTGAAATTTGATATTATATGTACAGTATATAGTATACTTTGGGTTAAATTTGATATTTTGTGTACAGTATATAATATATATTTGGTGAAATTTGATATTTTATGTACAGTATATAATATATATTTGGTGAAATTTGATATTTTATGTACAGTATGTAATATATATTTGGTGTACTTTCATATTTTATGTACAGTATAAAATATATACCTGATGTACTTTCAAGTTTTATGTGCAGTATGTAATAAATATTTGGGGTGCTTACTTATTTTATGTACAGTATATAATACATATTTTGTGAAATTTGATATTTCATCTACTGTATATAAGATATAGTTGGTGAAATTTGATATTTTATCTACAGTATATGATATATAATTGGTGTACTTTCATATTTTACTTGCAGTTTATAACACATATTTGGTGTACTTTCATATTTTATGTACAGTATATAGTATATATTTGTTGACATTTGATATTTTATGTACGGTATATAATATATATTTGTTGAAATTTGATATTTTATGTAAAGTATATAATATATATTTGGTGAAATTTTATATTTTATGTACACTAGATACTATATATTTGGTGTACTTTCATATTTTGTGTACAGTACATAGTATATATTTGGTGACATTTGATATTTTATGTACAATATATAAGATATGTTTGTTGAAATTTGATATTTTATGTACAGTATATAATATATATTTGGTGAAATTTGATATTTTATGTACAGTATATAATATATATTTGGTGAAATTTGATATTTCACACACAGTATATAATATATATTTGATGAAATTTGAGATTTTATGTACGGTATATGATATATATTTGGTGTACTTTCATATTTTACTTATAGTATATAATATATATTTGGTGTACTTTGATATTTTATGCACAGTATATAATATATATTGGTGTAGTTTCATACTTTATGTAGAGTATATAGTATATAATTGCTGAAATTTGATATTTTATATACAGTATATAATATGTATTTTGTGTAATCTGATATTATATGTAAAGTATATAATATATATTTGGTGAAATTTTATATTTTATATAAAGTATATAACATATTTGGTGTAATTTCATATTTTATGTACAGTATATAGTATATATTTGGTGACATTTGATATTTTATGTACAGTATATAATATATATTTGCTGAAATTTGATATTATATTTACAGTCAATAATATATATTTGGTGAAATTTTATATTTTATGTACAGTGTATAATATATATTTGGTGTACTTTCATATTTTATGTACAGTATATAGTATATAGCTGGTGACATTAGATATTTTATGTACAGTAGATAATATATATTTGTAGAAATTTGACATTTTATATAGAGTATATAATATATATTTGGTGAAATTTTATATTTTACTTACAGTATATAATATATATTTGGTGTATTTTCATATTTTATGTACAGTATATAATATATATGGTGACATTTGATATTTTATCAACAATATGTAAGATATGTTTGTTGAAATTTGATATTTTATGTACAGTATATAATATATATTTGGTGAAATTTGATATTATAGGTACAGTATATAATATATATTTGGTGAAATTTGATATTTTATGTACGGTATATAATATATATTTGGTGAAATTTGATATTTTATGTACAGTATATAATATATATTTGGTGAAATTTGACATTTTATGTACAGTATATATATATTTGGTGTACTTTCATATTTTATATACAGTATATAGTATATATTTGGTGAAATTTGATATTTTTTGCACAGTATATAGCAGATATTTGGTGAAATTTGATATTATATGTACAGTATATAATATACTTTGGGTTAAATTTGATATTTTGTCTACATTATATAATATATACTTGGTGAAATTTGATATTTTATGTACAGTATATAATATATACTTGGTGAAATTTGATATTTTATATACAGTATTTAATATATATTTGGTGTACTTTCATATTTTATGTACAGTATAAAATATATACTTGATGTACTTTCATATTTTATGTACAGCAAATAATACATATTTGTTGTATTTTGATATTTTATATACAGTATATATTGTATATTTGGTGAAATTTGATATTAATTGTACAGTATATAATATATGTTTGGTGAAATTTGATATTTTATGTACAGTATATAAAATATATTTGGTGAAATTTGATATTTTTTGTACAGTATATAATATATATTTGGTGTACTTTCATATTTTATGTACAGTATAAAATATATACTTGATGTACTTTCAAGTTTTATGTGCAGTATATAATAAATATTTGGGGTTCCTTCATATTTTATGTACAGTATATAATATATATTTTGGGAAATTTGATATTTCATCTACTGTATATAAGATATCGTTATTGAAATTTGATATTTTATGTACAGTATATGATATATAATTGGTGTACTTTCATATTTTACTAGCAGTATATAATACCTATTTGGTGTACTTTGATATTTTATGTACAGTGCATAATATATAGGTGTAGTTTCATATTTTATGTACAGTATATGGTATATAATTCCTGAAATTTGATATTATATGTACAGTATATGATATGTATTTGGTGTAATTTGATATTATATGTACAATATATAATATGTATTTGGTGAAATTTTATATTTTATGTACAGTATATAATATATGTTTGGTGTACTTTCATATTTTATGTACAGTATATAGTATATATTAGGTGAAATTTGATTTTTTATGTACATTATATAACAGATATTTGGTGAAATGTGATATTATATGTACAGTATATTATGTTTTTGGTGAAATTTGATATTTTATGTACAGTATATAAGATATATTTGGTGAAATTTTATATTTTATAAACAGTATATATTGTATATTTTGTTTACTTTCATATTTTATGTACAGTGTATAGAATATATTTGGTGACATTTGATATTTTATGTACAGTATGTAATATAAATTTGTTGAAATTTGATATTTTATGTACAGTATGTAATATATATTTGGTGTACTTTCATATTTTAAGTACAGTATAAAATATATACTTGATGTAGTTTCATATTTTATGTACAGAAAATAATATATATTTGTTGAAATTTCTTATTTTATGTACAGTATATAATATATATTTGGTGAAATTTGATATTATAGGTACAGTATATAATATATATTTGGTGAAATTTGATATTTTTTGAACTGTATATAATATATATTTGGTGAAATTTCATACTTTATGTACAGTATAAAACATATATTTGGTGAAATTTGATATTTTATGTACAGTGTATAATATATATTTGGTGTACTTTCATATTTTATGTGCAGTATAAAATATATACTTGATGTACTTTCATATTTTATGTAAGAAAATAATACATATTTGTTGAAATTTGATATTTTATGTACAGTATATAATTTATATTTGGTGCAATTTTATGTTTTATGTACTCTATATCATATATATTTGGTGTACTTACCAGTTTTATGTACAGTATATAATATATATTTGGTGAAATTTGATATTTTATGTACAGTATATTATATATATTTGGTGAAATTTGATATTTTATATACAGTAAGTAATATATATTTGGTGTACTTTCATATTTTATGTACAGTATAAAATACATACTTGATGTAGTTTCATATTTTATGTACAGTAAATAATACATATTTTTTGAAATTTAATATTTTATGTACAGTATATAGTATATATTTGGTGACATTTGATATTTTATGTACAGTATGTAATATAAATTTGTTGAAATTTGATATTTTATGTACAGTATGTAATATATCTTTGGTGTACTTTCATATTTTATGTAGAGTATAAAATATATACTTGATGTACTTTCAAGTTTTATGGACAGGATACAATATATATTTGGTGTACTTTCATATTTTATATACAGTATATAATATATATTTTGTGAATTTGGATATTTCATGTACTGTATGTTAGACATAATTGGTGAAATTTGATATTTTCTGTACAGTAGATGATATATAACTTGTGTACTTTCATCTTTTACTTGCAGTATATAATACATATTTGGTGTACTTTGATATTTTATGTACAGTATATAATATATATTTGGTGAAATTTGATATTTTACATACGGTATATAATATATATTTGGTGAAATTTGAGATTTTATGTACAGTATATGATATATATTTGGTGTACTTTCATATTTTACTTACAGTATATAATATATCTTTGGTGTACTTTGATATTTTATGTACAGCATATAATATATATTGGTGTATTTTCATATTTTATGTAGAGTATATAGTATATAATTGCTGAAATTTGATATTTTATGTACAGTATATAATATGTATTTTGTGTAATTTGATATTATATGTACAGTATATAATATATATTTGGTGAAATTTGATATTTTACACACAGTATATAATATATATTTGGTGAAATTTGAGATTTTATGTACGGTATATGATATATATTTGGTGTAATTTCATATTTTACTTACAGTATATAATATATATTTGGTGTACTTTGCTATTTTATGTACAGTATATAATATATATTGGTGAAGTTTCATATTTTATGTAGAGTATATAATACATATTTGGTGAAATTTGGTATTTTATATACAGTATGTAATATATATTTGGTGTACTTTCATATTATATGTACAGTATAAAATATATAATTCTACTTTCATATTTTATGTACAGTAATTAATACATATTTGTTGAAATTTGATATTTTATATACAGTATATAATATATATTTGGTGAAATTTCATATTATATTTACAGTATATAATATATATTTGGTGAAATTTCTTATTTTATGTACAGTATATAATATATATTTGGTGAAATTTGAGATTTTATGTACAGTATGTGATATATATTTGGTGTACTTTCATATTTTACTTACAGTATATAATATATACTTGGTGTACTTTGATATTTTATGTACAGTATATAATATATATTGGTGTAGTTTCATATTTTATGTAGAGTATATAGTATATAATTGCTGAAATTTGATATTTTATATACAGTATATAATATGTATTTTGTGTAATCTGATATTATATGTAAAGTATATAATATATATTTGGTGAAATTTTATATTTTATATACAGTATATAACGTATATTTGGTGTAATTTCATATTTTATGTACGGTTTATAGTATATATTTCGTGACATTTGATATTTTATGTACAGTATATAATATATATTTGTTGAAATTTGATATTTTATGTACAGTATATAATATATATTTGCTGAAATTTTATATTTTAAGTACAGTGTATAATATATATTTGGTGTACTTTCATATTTTATGTACAGTATATAGTATATATTTGGTGACATTTCATATTTTATGAACAATAGGTAAGATATGTTTGTTGAAATTTGATATTTTATGTACAGTATATAATATATATTGGGTGAAGTTTGATATTATAGGTACAGTATATAATATATATTTGGTGAAATTTGATATTTTATGTACAGTATATAATATATATTTGGTGAAATTTGATATTTTATGTACGGTACATAATATATATTTGGTGTACTTTCATATTTTATGTACAGTATATAGTATATATCTGGTGAAATTTGATATTTTTTGCACAGTATATAGCAGATATTTGGTGAAATTTGATATTATATGTACAGTATATAATATACTTTGGGTTAAATTTGATATTTTGTGTACAGTATATAATATATATTTGGTGAAATTTGATATTTTATGTACAGTATATAATATATATTTGGTGAAATTTGATATTTTATATACAGTATCTAATATATAATTGGTGTACTTTCATATTTTATGTACAGTATAAAATATATACTTGATGTACTTTCATATTTTATGTACAGCAAATAATACATATTTGTTGAAATTTGATATTTTATAGACAGTATATAATATATATTTGGCGAAATTTGATATTAATTGTACAGTATATAATATATATTTGGTGAAATTTGATATTTTATGTACAGTATATAAAATATATTTGGTGAAATTTGATATTTTATGTACAGTATATAATATATATTTGGTGTACTTTCATATTTTATGTACAGTATAAAATATATACCTGATGTACTTTCAAGTTTTATGTGCAGTATGTAATAAATATTTGGGGTGCTTACTTATTTTATGTACAGTATATAATACATATTTTGTGAAATTTGATATTTCATCTACTGTATATAAGATATAGTTGGTGAAATTTGATATTTTATCTACAGTATATGATATATAATTGGTGTACTTTCATATTTTACTTGCAGTTTATAACACATATTTGGTGTACTTTCATATTTTATGTACAGTATATAGTATATATTTGTTGACATTTGATATTTTATGTACGGTATATAATATATATTTGTTGAAATTTGATATTTTATGTAAAGTATATAATATATATTTGGTGAAATTTTATATTTTATGTACACTAGATACTATATATTTGGTGTACTTTCATATTTTGTGTACAGTACATAGTATATATTTGGTGACATTTGATATTTTATGTACAATATATAAGATATGTTTGTTGAAATTTGATATTTTATGTACAGTATATAATATATATTTGGTGAAATTTGATATTTTATGTACAGTATATAATATATATTTGGTGAAATTTGATATTTCACACACAGTATATAATATATATTTGATGAAATTTGAGATTTTATGTACGGTATATGATATATATTTGGTGTACTTTCATATTTTACTTATAGTATATAATATATATTTGGTGTACTTTGATATTTTATGCACAGTATATAATATATATTGGTGTAGTTTCATACTTTATGTAGAGTATATAGTATATAATTGCTGAAATTTGATATTTTATATACAGTATATAATATGTATTTTGTGTAATCTGATATTATATGTAAAGTATATAATATATATTTGGTGAAATTTTATATTTTATATAAAGTATATAACATATATTTGGTGTAATTTCATATTTTATGTACAGTATACAGTATATATTTGGTGACATTTGATATTTTATGTACAGTATATAATATATATTTGCTGAAATTTGATATTATATTTACAGTCAATAATATATATTTGGTGAAATTTTATATTTTATGTACAGTGTATAATATATATTTGGTGTACTTTCATATTTTATGTACAGTATATAGTATATAGCTGGTGACATTAGATATTTTATGTACAGTAGATAATATATATTTGTAGAAATTTGACATTTTATATAGAGTATATAATATATATTTGGTGAAATTTTATATTTTACTTACAGTATATAATATATATTTGGTGTATTTTCATATTTTATGTACAGTATATAATATATATGGTGACATTTGATATTTTATCAACAATATGTAAGATATGTTTGTTGAAATTTGATATTTTATGTACAGTATATAATATATATTTGGTGAAATTTGATATTATAGGTACAGTATATAATATATATTTGGTGAAATTTGATATTTTATGTACGGTATATAATATATATTTGGTGAAATTTGATATTTTATGTACAGTATATAATATATATTTGGTGAAATTTGACATTTTATGTACAGTATATATATATTTGGTGTACTTTCATATTTTATGTACACTATATAGTATATATTTGGTGAAATTTGATATTTTTTGCACAGTATATAGCAGATATTTGGTGAAATTTGATATTATATGTACAGTATATAATATACTTTGGGTTAAATTTGATATTTTGTCTACATTATATAATATATACTTGGTGAAATTTGATATTTTATGTACAGTATATAATATATACTTGGTGAAATTTGATATTTTATATACAGTATTTAATATATATTTGGTGTACTTTCATATTTTATGTACAGTATAAAATATATACTTGATGTACTTTCATATTTTATGTACAGCAAATAATACATATTTGTTGTATTTTGATATTTTATATACAGTATATATTGTATATTTGGTGAAATTTGATATTAATTGTACAGTATATAATATATGTTTGGTGAAATTTGATATTTTATGTACAGTATATAAAATATATTTGGTGAAATTTGATATTTTTTGTACAGTATATAATATATATTTGGTGTACTTTCATATTTTATGTACAGTATAAAATATATACTTGATGTACTTTCAAGTTTTATGTGCAGTATATAATAAATATTTGGGGTTCCTTCATATTTTATGTACAGTATATAATATATATTTTGGGAAATTTGATATTTCATCTACTGTATATAAGATATCGTTATTGAAATTTGATATTTTATGTACAGTATATGATATATAATTGGTGTACTTTCATATTTTACTAGCAGTATATAATACCTATTTGGTGTACTTTGATATTTTATGTACAGTGCATAATATATAGGTGTAGTTTCATATTTTATGTACAGTATATGGTATATAATTCCTGAAATTTGATATTATATGTACAGTATATGATATGTATTTGGTGTAATTTGATATTATATGTACAATATATAATATGTATTTGGTGAAATTTTATATTTTATGTACAGTATATAATATATGTTTGGTGTACTTTCATATTTTATGTACAGTATATAGTATATATTAGGTGAAATTTGATTTTTTATGTACATTATATAACAGATATTTGGTGAAATGTGATATTATATGTACAGTATATTATGTTTTTGGTGAAATTTGATATTTTATGTACAGTATATAAGATATATTTGGTGAAATTTTATATTTTATAAACAGTATATATTGTATATTTTGTTTACTTTCATATTTTATGTACAGTGTATAGAATATATTTGGTGACATTTGATATTTTATGTACAGTATGTAATATAAATTTGTTGAAATTTGATATTTTATGTACAGTATGTAATATATATTTGGTGTACTTTCATATTTTAAGTACAGTATAAAATATATACTTGATGAAGTTTCATATTTTATGTACAGAAAATAATATATATTTGTTGAAATTTCTTATTTTATGTACAGTATATAATATATATTTGGTGAAATTTGATATTATAGGTACAGTATATAATATATATTTGGTGAAATTTGATATTTTTTGAACTGTATATAATATATATTTGGTGAAATTTCATACTTTATGTACAGTATAAAACATATATTTGGTGAAATTTGATATTTTATGTACAGTATATAATATATATTTGGTGTACTTTCATATTTTATGTGCAGTATAAAATATATACTTGATGTACTTTCATATTTTATGTAAGAAAATAATACATATTTGTTGAAATTTGATATTTTATGTACAGTATATAATTTATATTTGGTGCAATTTTATGTTTTATGTACTCTATATCATATATATTTGGTGTACTTACCAGTTTTATGTACAGTATATAATATATATTTGGTGAAATTTGATATTTTATGTACAGTATATTATATATATTTGGTGAAATTTGATATTTTATATACAGTAAGTAATATATATTTGGTGTACTTTCATATTTTATGTACAGTATAAAATACATACTTGATGTAGTTTCATATTTTATGTACAGTAAATAATACATATTTTTTGAAATTTAATATTTTATGTACAGTATATAGTATATATTTGGTGACATTTGATATTTTATGTACAGTATGTAATATAAATTTGTTGAAATTTGATATTTTATGTACAGTATGTAATATATCTTTGGTGTACTTTCATATTTTATGTAGAGTATAAAATATATACTTGATGTACTTTCAAGTTTTATGGACAGGATACAATATATATTTGGTGTACTTTCATATTTTATATACAGTATATAATATATATTTTGTGAATTTGGATATTTCATGTACTGTATGTTAGACATAATTGGTGAAATTTGATATTTTCTGTACAGTAGATGATATATAAGTTGTGTACTTTCATCTTTTACTTGCAGTATATAATACATATTTGGTGTACTTTGATATTTTATGTACAGTATATAATATATATTTGGTGAAATTTGATATTTTACATACGGTATATAATATATATTTGGTGAAATTTGAGATTTTATGTACAGTATATGATATATATTTGGTGTACTTTCATATTTTACTTACAGTATATAATATATCTTTGGTGTACTTTGATATTTTATGTACAGCATATAATATATATTGGTGTATTTTCATATTTTATGTAGAGTATATAGTATATAATTGCTGAAATTTGATATTTTATGTACAGTATATAATATGTATTTTGTGTAATTTGATATTATATGTACAGTATATAATATATATTTGGTGAAATTTGATATTTTACACACAGTATATAATATATATTTGGTGAAATTTGAGATTTTATGTACGGTATATGATATATATTTGGTGTAATTTCATATTTTACTTACAGTATATAATATATATTTGGTGTACTTTGCTATTTTATGTACAGTATATAATATATATTGGTGAAGTTTCATATTTTATGTAGAGTATATAATACATATTTGGTGAAATTTGGTATTTTATATACAGTATGTAATATATATTTGGTGTACTTTCATATTATATGTACAGTATAAAATATATAATTCTACTTTCATATTTTATGTACAGTAATTAATACATATATGTTGAAATTTGATATTTTATATACAGTATATAATATATATTTGGTGAAATTTCATATTATATTTACAGTATATAATATATATTTGGTGAAATTTCTTATTTTATGTACAGTATATAATATATATTTGGTGAAATTTGAGATTTTATGTACAGTATGTGATATATATTTGGTGTACTTTCATATTTTACTTACAGTATATAATATATACTTGGTGTACTTTGATATTTTATGTACAGTATATAATATATATTGGTGTAGTTTCATATTTTATGTAGAGTATATAGTATATAATTGCTGAAATTTGATATTTTATATACAGTATATAATATGTATTTTGTGTAATCTGATATTATATGTAAAGTATATAATATATATTTGGTGAAATTTTTTATTTTATATACAGTATATAACGTATATTTGGTGTAATTTCATATTTTATGTACGGTTTATAGTATATATTTCGTGACATTTGATATTTTATGTACAGTATATAATATATATTTGTTGGAATTTGATATTTTATGTACAGTATATAATATATATTTGCTGAAATTTTATATTTTATGTACAGTGTATAATATATATTTGGTGTACTTTCATATTTTATGTACAGTATATAGTATATATTTGGTGACATTTCATATTTTATGAACAATAGGTAAGATATGTTTGTTGAAATTTGATATTTTATGTACAGTATATAATATATATTGGGTGAAGTTTGATATTATAGGTACAGTATATAATATATATTTGGTGAAATTTGATATTTTATGTACAGTATATAATATATATTTGGTGAAATTTGATATTTTATGTACGGTACATAATATATATTTGGTGTACTTTCATATTTTATGTACAGTATATAGTATATATCTGGTGAAATTTGATATTTTTTGCACAGTATATAGCAGATATTTGGTGAAATTTGATATTATATGTACAGTATATAATATACTTTGGGTTAAATTTGATATTTTGTGTACAGTATATAATATATATTTGGTGAAATTTGATATTTTATGTACAGTATATAATATATATTTGGTGAAATTTGATATTTTATATACAGTATCTAATATATAATTGGTGTACTTTCATATTTTATGTACAGTATAAAATATATACTTGATGTACTTTCATATTTTATGTACAGCAAATAATACATATTTGTTGAAATTTGATATTTTATAGACAGTATATAATATATATTTGGCGAAATTTGATATTAATTGTACAGTATATAATATATATTTGGTGAAATTTGATATTTTATGTACAGTATATAAAATATATTTGGTGAAATTTGATATTTTATGTACAGTATATAATATATATTTGGTGTACTTTCATATTTTATGTACAGTATAAAATATATACCTGATGTACTTTCAAGTTTTATGTGCAGTATGTAATAAATATTTGGGGTGCTTACTTATTTTATGTACAGTATATAATACATATTTTGTGAAATTTGATATTTCATCTACTGTATATAAGATATAGTTGGTGAAATTTGATATTTTATCTACAGTATATGATATATAATTGGTGTACTTTCATATTTTACTTGCAGTTTATAACACATATTTGGTGTACTTTCATATTTTATGTACAGTATATAGTATATATTTGTTGACATTTGATATTTTATGTACGGTATATAATATATATTTGTTGAAATTTGATATTTTATGTAAAGTATATAATATATATTTGGTGAAATTTTATATTTTATGTACACTACATACTATATGTTTGGTGTACTTTCATATTTTATGTACAGTATATAGTATATATTTGGTGACATTTGATATTTTATGTACAATATATAAGATATGTTTGTTGAAATTTGATATTTTATGTACAGTATATAATATATATTTGGTGAAATTTGATATTTTATGTACAGTATATAATATATATTTGGTGAAATTTGATAATTTAGGTACAGTATAAAAGATATATTTGTTGAAATTTGATATTTTATGTACAGTATATAATATATATTTGGTGAAATTTGATATTTCACTCACAGTATATAATATATATTTGATGAAATTTGAGATTTTATGTACGGTATATGATATATATTTGGTGTACTTTCATATTTTACTTATAGTATATAATATATATTTGGTGTACTTTGATATTTTATGCACAGTATATAATATATATTGGTGTAGTTTCATACTTTATGTAGAGTATATAGTATATAATTGCTGAAATTTGATATTTTATATACAGTATATAATATGTATTTTGTGTAATCTGATATTATATGTAAAGTATATAATATATATTTGGTGAAATATTATATTTTATATATAGTATATAACATATATTTGGTGTAATTTCATATTTTATGTACAGTATATAGTATATATTTGGTGACATTTGATATTTTATGTACAGTATATAATATATATTTGCTGAAATTTGATATTTTATTTACAGTAAATAATATATATTTGGTGAAATTTTATATTTTATGTACAGTGTATAATATGTATTTGGTGTACTTTCATATTTTATGTACAGTATATAGTATATAGTTGGTGACATTAAATATTTTATGTACAGTAGATAATATATATTTGTTGAAATTTGACATTTTATATACAGTATATAATATATATTTGGTGAAATTTTATATTTTACTTACAGTATATAATATATATTTGGTGTATTTTCATATTTTATGTACAGTCTATAATATATATATGGTGACATTTGATATTTTATCAACAATATGTAAGATATGTTTGTTGAAATTTGATATTTTATGTACAGTATATAATATATATTTGGTGAAATTTGATATTATAGGTACAGTATATAATATATATTTGGTGAAATTTGATATTTTATGTACGGTATATAATATATATTTGGTGAAATTTGATATTTTATGTACAGTATATAATATATATTTGGTGAAATTTGACATTTTATGTACAGTATATATATATTTGGTGTACTTTCATATTTTATTTACAGTATATAGTATATATTTGGTGAAATTTGATATTTTTTGCACAGTATATAGCAGATATTTGGTGAAATTTGATATTATATATACAGTATATAATATACTTTGGGTTAAATTTGATATTTTGTCTACATTATATAATATATATTTGGTGAAATTTGATATTTTATGTACAGTATATAATATATACTTGGTGAAATTTGATATTTTATATACAGTATTTAATATATATTTGGTGTACTTTCATATTTTATGTACAGTATAAAATATATTCTTGATGTACTTTCATATTTTATGTACAGCAAATAATACATATTTGTTGTATTTTGATATATTATATACAGTATATAATATATTTTTGGTGAAATTTGATATTAATTGTACAGTATATAATATATATTTGGTGAAATTTGATATTTTATGTACAGTATGTAAAATATATTTGGTGAAATTTGATATTTTATGCACAGTATATAATATATATTTGGTGTACTTTCATATTTTATGTACAGTATAAAATATATACTTGATGTACTTTCAAGTTTTATGTGCAGTATATAATAAATATTTGGGGTTCCTTCATATTTTATGTACAGTATATAATATATATTTTGTGAAATTTGATATTTCATCTACTGTATATAAGATATCGTTGGTGAAATTTGATATTTTATGTACAGTATATGATATATAATTGGTGTACTTTCATATTTTACTTGCAGTATATAATACCTATTTGGTGTACTTTGATATTTTATGTACAGTGCATAATATATAGGTGTAGTTTCATATTTTATGTACAGTATATGGTATATAATTCCTGAAATTTGATATTATATGTACAGTATATGATATGTATTTGGTGTAATTTGATATTATATGTACAATATATAGTATGTATTTGGTGAAATTTTATATTTTATGTACAGTATATAATATATGTTTGGTGTACTTTCATATTTTATGTACAGTATATAGTATATATTAGGTGAAATTTGATTTTTTATGTACATTATATAACAGATATTTGGTGAAATGTGATATTATATGTACAGTATATTATGTTTTTGGTGAAATTTGATATTTTATGTACAGTATATAAGATATATTTGGTGAAATTTTATATTTTATAAACAGTATATATTGTATATTTTGTGTACTTTCATATTTTATGTACAGTGTATAGAATATATTTGGTGACATTTGATATTTTATGTACAGTATGTAATATAAATTTGTTGAAATTTGATATTTTATGTACAGTATGTAATATATATTTGGTGTACTTTCATATTTTAAGTACAGTATAAAATATATACTTGATGTAGTTTCATATTTTATGTACAGAAAATAATATATATTTGTTGAAATTTCTTATTTTATGTACAGTATATAATATATATTTGGTGAAATTTGATATTATAGGTACAGTATATAATATATATTTGGTGAAATTTGATATTTTTTGAACTGTATATAATATATATTTGGTGAAATTTCATACTTTATGTACAGTATAAAACATATATTTGGTGAAATTTGATATTTTATGTACAGTATATAATATATATTTGGTGTACTTTCATATTTTATGTGCAGTATAAAATATATACTTGATGTACTTTCATATTTTATGTAAGAAAATAATATATATTTGTTGAAATTTGATATTTTATGTACAGTATATAATTTATATTTGGTGCAATTTTATGTTTTATGTACTCTATATCATATATATTTGGTGTACTTACCAGTTTTATGTACAGTATATAATATATATTTGGTGAAATTTGATATTTTATGTACAGTATATTATATATATTTGGTGAAATTTGATATTTTATATACAGTAAGTAATATATATTTGGTGTACTTTCATATTTTATGTACAGTATAAAATACATACTTGATGTAGTTTCATATTTTATGTACAGTAAATAATACATATTTTTTGAAATTTAATATTTTATGTACAGTATATAGTATATATTTGGTGACATTTGATATTTTATGTACAGTATGTAATATAAATTTGTTGAAATTTGATATTTTATGTACAGTATATAATATATCTTTGGTGTACTTTCATATTTTATGCAGAGTATAAAATATATACTTGATGTACTTTCAAGTTTTATGGACAGAATACAATATATATTTGGTGTACTTTCATATTTTATATACAGTATATAATATATATTTTGTGAATTTGGATATTTCATGTACTGTATGTTAGACATAATTGGTGAAATTTGATATTTTCTGTACGGTTGATGATATATAACTTGTGTACTTTCATCTTTTACTTGCAGTATATAATACATATTTGGTGTACTTTGATATTTTATGTACAGTATATAATATATATTTGGTGAAATTTGATATTTTACATACGGTATATAATATATATTTGGTGAAATTTGAGATTTTATGTACAGTATATGATATATATTTGGTGTACTTTCATATTTTACTTACAGTATATAATATATCTTTGGTGTACTTTGATATTTTGTGTACAGCATATAATATATATTGGTGTATTTTCATATTTTATGTAGAGTATATAGTATATAATTGCTGAAATTTGATATTTTATGTACAGTATATAATATGTATTTTGTGTAATTTGATATTATATGTACAGTATATAATATATATTTGGTGAAATTTGATATTTTACACACAGTATATAATATATATTTGGTGAAATTTGAGATTTTATGTACGGTATATGATATATATTTGGTGTAATTTCATATTTTACTTACAGTATATAATATATATTTGGTGTACTTTGCTATTTTATGTACAGTATATAATATATATTGGTGTAGTTTCATATTTTATATAGAGTATATAATACATATTTGGTGAAATTTGGTATTTTATATACAGTATGTAATATATATTTGGTGTACTTTCATATTATATGTACAGTATAAAATATATAATTCTACTTTCATATTTTATGTACAGTAATTAATACATATTTGTTGAAATTTGATATTTTATATACAGTATATAATATATATTTGGTGAAATTTCATATTATATTTACAGTATATAATATATATTTGGTGAAATTTCTTATTTTATGTACAGTATATAATATATATTTGGTGAAATTTGAGATTTTATGTACAGTATGTGATATATATTTGGTGTACTTTCATATTTTACTTACAGTATATAATATATACTTGGTGTACTTTGATATTTTATGTACAGTATATAATATATATTGGTGTAGTTTCATATTTTATGTAGAGTATATAGTATATAATTGCTGAAATTTGATATTTTATATACAGTATATAATATGTATTTTGTGTAATCTGATATTATATGTAAAGTATATAATATATATTTGGTGAAATTTTATATTTTATATACAGTATATAACATATATTTGGTGTAATTTCATATTTTATGTACGGTTTATAGTATATATTTCGTGACATTTGATATTTTATGTACAGTATATAATATATATTTGTTGAAATTTGATATTTTATGTACAGTATATAATATATATTTGCTGAAATTTTATATTTTATGTACAGTGTATAATATATATTTGGTGTACTTTCATATTTTATGTACAGTATATAGTATATATTTGGTGACATTTCATATTTTATGAACAATAGGTAAGATATGTTTGTTGAAATTTGATATTTTATGGACAGTATATAATATATATTGGGTGAAGTTTGATATTATAGGTACAGTATATAATATATATTTGGTGAAATTTGATATTTTATGTACAGTATATAATATATATTTGGTGAAATTTGACATTTTATGTACGGTACATAATATATATTTGGTGTACTTTCATATTTTATGTACAGTATATAGTATATATCTGGTGAAATTTGATATTTTTTGCACAGTATATAGCAGATATTTGGTGAAATTTGATATTATATGTACAGTATATAATATACTTTGGGTTAAATTTGATATTTTGTGTACAGTATATAATATATATTTGGTGAAATTTGATATTTTATGTACAGTATATAATATATACTTGGTTAAATTTGATATTTTATATACAGTATTTAATATATATTTGGTGTACTTTCATATTTTATGTACAGTATTAAATATATACTTGATGTACTTTCATATTTTATGTACAGCAAATAATACATATTTGTTGAAATTTGATATTTTATATACAGTATATAATATATATTTGGCGAAATTTGTTATTAATTGTACAGAATATAATATATATTTGGTGAAATTTGATATTTTATGTACAGTATATAAAATATATTTGGTGAAATTTGATATTTTATGTACAGTATATAATATATATTTGGTGTACTTTCATATTTTATGTACAGTATAAAATATATACCTGATGTACTTTCAAGTTTTATGTGCAGTATATAATAAATATTTGGGGTGCTTACTTATTTTATGTACAGTATATAATACATATTTTGTGAAATTTGATATTTCATCTACTGTATATAAGATATAGTTGGTGAAATTTGATATTTTATCTACAGTATATGATATATAATTGGTGTACTTTCATATTTTACTTGCAGTTTATAACACATATTTGGTGTACTTTCATATTTTATGTACAGTATATAGTATATATTTGTTGACATTTGATATTTTATGTACGGTATATAATATATATTTGTTGAAATTTGATATTTTATGTAAAGTATATAATATATATTTGGTGAAATTTTATATTTTATGTACACTAGATACTATATATTTGGTGTACTTTCATATTTTATGTACAGTATATAGTATATATTTGGTGACATTTGATATTTTATGTACAATATATAAGATATGTTTGTTGAAATTTGATATTTTATGTACAGTATATAATATATATTTGGTGAAATTTGATATTTTATGTACAGTATATAATATATATTTGGTGAAATTTGATAATTTAGGTACAGTGTAAAAGATATATTTGGTGAAATTTGATATTTTATGTACAGTATATAATATATATTTGGTGAAATTTGATATTTCACCCACAGTATATAATATATATTTGATGAAATTTGAGATTTTATGTACGGTATATGATATATATTTGGTGTACTTTCATATTTTACTTATAGTATATAATATATATTTGGTGTACTTTGATATTTTATGCACAGTATATAATATATATTGGTGTAGTTTCATACTTTATGTAGAGTATATAGTATATAATTGCTGAAATTTGATATTTTATATACAGTATATAATATGTATTTTGTGTAATCTGATATTATATGTAAAGTATATAATATATATTTGGTGAAATTTTATATTTTATATAAAGTATATAACATATATTTGGTGTAATTTCATATTTTATGTACAGTATATAGTATATATTTGGTGACATTTGATATTTTATGTACAGTATATAATATATATTTGCTGAAATTTGATATTTTATTTACAGTAAATAATATATATTTGGTGAAATTTTATATTTTATGAACAGTGTATAATATATATTTGGCGTACTTTCATATTTTATGTACAGTATATAGTATATAGTTGGTGACATTAAATATTTTATGTACAGTAGATAATATATATTTGTTGAAATTTGACATTTTATATACAGTATATAATATATATTTGGTGAAATTTTATATTTTACTTACAGTATATAATATATATTTGGTGTATTTTCATATTTTATGTACAGTATATAATATATATATGGTGACATTTGATATTTTATCAACAATATGTAAGATATGTTTGTTGAAATTTGATATTTTATGTACAGTATATAATATATATTTGGTGAAATTTATTATAGGTACAGTATATAATATATATTTGGTGAAATTTGATATTTTATGTACGGTATATAATATATATTTGGTGAAATTTGATATTTTATGTACAGTATATAATATATATTTGGTGAAATTTGACATTTTATGTACAGTATATATATATTTGGTGTACTTTCATATTTTATGTACAGTATATAGTATATATTTGGTGAAATTTGATAATTTTTGCACAGTATATAGCAGATATTTGGTGAAATTTGATATTATATGTACAGTATATAATATACTTTGGGTTAAATTTGATATTTTGTCTACATTATATAATATATATTTGGTGAAATTTGATATTTTATGTACAGTATATAATATATACTTGGTGAAATTTGATATTTTATATACAGTATTTAATATATATTTGGTGTACTTTCATATTTTATGTACAGTATAAAATATATTCTTGATGTACTTTCATATTTTATGTACAGGAAATAATACATATTTGTTGTATTTTGATATTTTATATACAGTATATAATATA